>NC_088715.1:46660724-46760724 GCF_963576615.1 Watersipora subatra | reverse complement strand
CTTTCAGTGGTACTATTATTCAAAAAGAATCCCCCCTAGTTCATTGAGCTACAATTAGTGAAACTTATACAGCTGTAAGGCATCTGACACAACTGGTCATTGTCAAAAAGTTGAAAATAAAGTTTTTCAAAGCAGAATTGTGCTGCAGAAGGTTGTTAACATATTTTCCATTGGCTCAGCGCATGCGGATAATTGTTTCATTTGTTTAAGTAAAAACATTATAAACTAATTAATTAAGTACTCCTAATTAGAAATATTTTTTACAAAGCCTAATAAAGCCACACCACGTGTCTTTTGTCCATATGCAAATGCTGAACTGTAATCCTCGGCTCGTGGTAGCAAAATAATTAAGACAGACGAGCCTAGATGTGACCCACCCAACACTCTCTCTCTACCTTTAGTCGCATCTTCTGGCTGATCCTTAGCAGCCTCAATTGGAACCGCTTATTTTTCTGGCAAACACCTCATCCTCATTTTGTGTTTTTAAATGCTTCCATTGGTCCTGACTCTGTGAATGGATTACATTGGTCAGCGAAATTTTTTAATTCGTTTCTAAACTGTTGACCCTTATATGCAAGTACCCAAACTGAAATGGGTCCTCTCTAGACAGAGTCAAGGTTTTGATGTCACAAAAGGTCAACTCAACATTCGTACCTTTTGCTATTTTTAAAACAGGACAAGTTATCTCTGGTTAGTCAGTCTCTCAGTTGTTGTGGTAGTGACGGCCTAATCTGTTGATACCACTTGCTTGTTGTACCACTGCCTTGATCTAATTCCAAGAAATATTCACATTTGTTAACACCCGTGGATGCAAGTGACATAATATTGTTAAGCATTTTTTGCAGAGTCATTCAGCTCACCCATCTTGGTTGTCATTTTTCTGGGCTAGGCTGGTAATTCAAGGTTGTCTCCTCCTTCTTTTCTTATTCACCATCCAAACCCAGTCACGGTGCATAGAGTGATGATTCTTTTTAGTCCTGTTGCCTGATTTTCCCTTTTGGCTTCATGAGGACATCATGGGCTTTTTTAAGTCTCTTTGGAAAGTTGACTACATACTCATGGATTGAAACAAACTTAGTTGATGGAGTCAACATTCTAAATGGCCCGACTCCTGCAATGCTCAAATTAGCATGAGCACATTGGCAGTCTTGTTGGTGACCAAATGTGGCATGCCTTGATAAGCCCTCGATAAGCTGGTGAAGAAATCTTCATTCATTCTGGCCCCTTGCCAAAAACCTGCTTATGCTGTCGAACTGACGTGTTTCCAGTCACCTACCTCTACTTATGTGACACTTGCAAAAGCTCCTGTAGAAGTGTTGGCCTTTGGGTTGTGCTCAAGTGCGGTAAAGAAGACAACAGCCGAGTATGCCGTCGGAAAGAACTTTAAAAATGTGGTTACGTCAAATTTGAGTTAAATTTAAAAGAAAGCATTTTTTTGTCTATCAGTTGATATGTTGTTTGTTGTGCTAGGCGATCTCATTGTCAAGATATTTGAAGATTGAAATCGAAAAAATTGATTGCGGTAAAAACGCTCAGGCCAAAAAAACATGCCCAGATTTGCCCAAAATGATGTAACGTGTGATACAACCTGTCTCTATCTCTCGTATTCACATCGGCTAATGCGATAAAAGTCCAGTCTTACGCGGCTCTATTGGCATATATTTTATTTTGTATTTGCTCATGTTGGCTAAAATAAAATTTTAAATCCAGTTACAGATACATTATTACGAATGTTTCAAACGCCTCAAATAAGGGAAATTGAAAGCTTGTCATATTACCTTCCTCTAAATGCTGTGTAAACATTTGAGTACCGACTGACAATTTTACCGGTCTATGGTAATTAGGTCGTCAAATTAGGCATATTTCATCACGACCTTTGTATCAGCTAAGTTCTCCGTTGCTACCCACACCGAAAACTAGCTACTAAATAAAATAAGCATGCCACCATCTTTGAAAAGAATATGTTCGAATATATGGCGAAACTAACTGCATCCCAAAAGCTATGTATAGTCTACGACTCTACGTTATCTAGTCATCAGTATTAATTTGTAGAAAAAATTTACTGGTCAATTAGTTAATTCAAGTACAAAACAAATGGTTTTATGAGTTGACTAAAATAGTGAACGCAAAACAATGTCAAGTTCGTTGAAATCAATTAAGCCACCAATTCTGGTAAAGGATTAATCCCACGACCAAACACGAGCGGAGCAATTGTTTGAGAGATTTATGATAAATGCATGTGCACACAACTCATGAAAATTATTCATCAACACCATCGCAAACCCTTGTACCAAAATCTCATCAACAAATTTAACCATTTTTCAATAGAGTCGTTTAAGTATAATAACGATACAAAACACATATAAACCTTTTTAAATATGTTACCGAGTCTGTGAAAATTGTCGATAATATCCAAAAACTTACCCATCTGATCGGATTATGCACAAATAGACAGATTAATTCGGCTTGAAATCGTTTTTGAAACTTGACAAGCCTTATTTTTATCAAAATTAAGACCGGCAAACGAACAGCCAAGTGACAGAGAATAGAACGATTAAGTCGTGCGCAGTTCACGAAAAAAACCGTGCTCATTTCACCAGTCTATAGCATTGTCGAATTGCCGAAAGTTTCTAATATTTTTCCGTTTTTAATATCTTGCAAAAGTAATTAATTATAAGAATAATTATTTGATTTTATAAAATTATCATAAAAATAATTGTTCAAATTTATTTGTCCGAAGGTTTCTGTAATAAACGTAGACCATTCGAGGCGTAGACCGATTTATAGGTACAAAATTGTGGTACACAGTCTATCAGCCTACGTTTTCTCCCAATTACTGAATGTTTCATTAAATTATTTAAAACGTTAGCCAAAACTCTTTATATCTTATGTACAAGCTAGGGTCGAACTACAACGCCCCTTTATGACAAAACCATTTTTTTATTTCGCTCCAGTTTGCAAAAAACTTCCAGACGTGTGAACACTCATACTTGCTTTCTGCTAGATCGCTATCAAAACCATTCTACATTCAACACAACCAACTTTCAAACTGTATATTACACAGCAGCTTGCCATTTTACTTCTAATATTGCATTTAAGAGATATAATAAACATATTTTCTTATTGCTGTTGTTAAATTACATACATTACAGTAGGTTAAGCCTACAGCTTTAATTAATATTCACTTTATTGTTGTAAAACATAGGTTTGAGATAGTAGTAGATTAGGTGTGAATTTTTTACAACCTTTTGTTTTGCATAATTGACTTTTTGAATTTAATTTCAAAACAACTTGACAACTACCATGGACATACAACTTTACAGAACATCACGTCATGGCCGACGCAGTGGCCATCCACGTGTCTCTCAATTATTACAGCTCAACAGGAGGATAAATAGAAGGTCCTCACAGCAACCATCAACATCAAATGCTAATGTTCAACATCATGCTACTCAAATTAATAACAAGAACTCATCTGATTCAGAGAATTCTCTAGTAGATGTTGTAGGCAATGTAAATGACATGGACTTGGCAGCCCCTTTTTCCAGATGATGATCATGATTTTATGGACATCATTGACCATGAGAATATTGCACAAAACAATATTGCTCCTCCCAATGCTGCCCCCTTCATCACATTCCTCGTTTTCAATCTTTAGATTGTCCTGTTTTCAAGAACTGTGTAACAACTTTCTAGGCAGACTTGACAACAACATATCACAGCTCACGTGTAGTGGATGTAATGAGAAACATTTCATTACATACAACGCTCAAATACAACTAGGTCATACGTGCCAACAAGTTCCCTTGTCAAATTCCTAGATTACTATAATTTCCTTTTTGAAGTCGTGCTCCCTCAGATTTATTTTATATCATCTCAAACAACTCTCATTTACACTATACTCTGTCAATTCCTGCTGAAAACTACTTTTTCAACAACCAGCACTACCCTTTCTTTTTTCCATTATCACTTATTTCATTATCAGGTCATGGGCTGTATGACAGGGGAATTACTAGTAAAATTATTCTTGCACTTGGTTGGCGGTTTGTGGACTGTTTTCACTTAGTAGGGTAGAGGATAAAACTTTTTGAACTTAATATTTGATCCATTGGAATTGAGTCGAGGTATTCAAAAATAGCTGTCAAAACAGCTCTGATTACACTTCATAAATCCATTTATCAGAGAAAATTTCAGCACAGATGATAACAGGGCTATAATGTATTCAACATGTTCTGCAAATCATGTTTTGCATTATCTTCAACAATATTATTTTATTATACTAAAAACTCCTCTGTCATACAGCCCACGACCAAAGTGATATTGGAAAAAAAAGGGTACTGATGGTTGAGAAATGCAATATTAGCAGCCAAATGGAGTAACTGCAGTGCAATAGGATAACTGCAATGGTAGCTGTAATGTACTGGGTGTTATTATGTACAACAAATAGCAATAATGAAAGGAAAACATTATATGTTTATATCTCTTCCCCACAATAAGAGAAATACAATATTAGAAGTAAAATGCACTGATATTATTAGAATAACCAATATTATTAATATAGTAATACAGTAAAAATAGAAAACCATTGCACAATTTTGTTTACATTTCAAGACGTCATAGCTAACAATATTAAGAAGCTGTGGTATTTATATAGATTTTTAGAAAATCTATTTAACAAAACTATTTAGAAAAAATAATAACTGTAACATATTGCCCAACATCGGTCACTATATACTTCAATCTTGTAAATTCGAATGCTTATTCTTATAATTAAATCTTATAAAATCGAATAATTATTTTTATAATTAAATATTGTAATAATCTTATAAGAATCGTTAGAAAAAATATCATCGTCATTTCCTTTACTTTCACTGCTTTGGACATCAGTTGGAATACTGAAGTACTCATTATAAGTGTCCAAAATGTCAGTTACTTTGAAATCTGCAAAAAAGAAATGATTGCTTTTCAGTACTTCTACGTTAATTACAGAAACCTTCGGCAATTGGACAATGCGATAGACTGGTGAAATGTGCACGTTTTTTGTGTGAAATGCGCACGACTTAATGGTTCTATTCTCTGTCACGCGGCGTTTCGTTTGCCGGTCTTAATTTTGATAAAAATAAAGCTTGTCAAGTTTTAATAACGATTTTTGGCCAAATTAATCTATTTATGTATAATCCGATCAGATGGGTAAGGTTTAGGCAATTTCTACAAATAATAAAGACTTGATAACATATTTGAATAGGTTTATATGTGTTTTGTATTGTTATTATACTTAAACGACTCCATTAAAAAATGGTTAAATTTGTTGATGAGATTTCGGTACAAGGGTTTGCGACGACCGTTGATGAATAACTTTTGTGAGTTGTGTGCACATGTGCATTTATCATAAATCTCCCAAACAGTTGCTTCGCTCGTGTTTGGTCGTGGGATAATTTTTACAAGCAAAACAATTTTCATCTTGGCATGAAGCTTTTATTAAAAATATCTTTCCAAGTCGTGGCCACTCACATAGTTTCAACTCATACAACAGGACAAATTCATCTACTGTAGCAAACTCAAACAAAACATCATGGTTTATGCAGCACACATTCAAGTCTCTTTTTCCCATTTATGGCAATTTCCACACTGACAAAGCTGCTTCGTTGGAGGGACCCCATAAACATCCTGTAATCAATAAAACAAATGCAATAAATATATGTCATTCATAGATATGTCATTCTAATGTGTATCTACTGAAAGCTTTCAAATTGGGAGTTCGATAAATTGCGAGTGTAATTTTAAAAATGAGTATATGTTTAACAAAAGCCTAAGTACGCCAAGCCAACAATTCGAAGCTTTGATCCTGGAAGTTTAAGATGTGCATTGATCAATCGATTTTCCTCACTTTCTACAAATGAGAAGTGAACATCTAAAGTCTAATTATAAATCTAATTTACTAGGTATAACTTTCAAAGAAAATTTGAAGCAAATACAGCTAAGTGAAAATATGTAAATTTATAAAACGGTGATTGGTGATAGCAAAAATTTATAATTCTATTAATTAGTAAATGTATTCATGAGTACTAAATCTATTACCTTTAGTATATTACCGGCACATGTGAGCGCACACACACGCACGCACGCACACACATGCATGCACGCACACACGCTGCAATCACAACCTGGGAACTATTAACATATATGAACCTGAACCAGTTTTAAAAAGACATGCATTACATAGAAATATCTTGGTTAATGTCAACTATTTTTTATGCTATTCATAGAAAAATAAACCTAAACATCTTACAAACATCTAGACTATCATATAGCTAGCTGATGAAAACAAACTCACAGTTTAGCCTGAGCAGATGAGATCACAGTCAGAATTAACACAATTGAAGCTAGTAGGAAGTTGAAGCCATTGTATTGCTAGATGCTGTGGATTAAAAAGAAACCGTCAAGAACTCACTGTGCATCTGCATGTCGCACACGCGCACAGGAGATTACATTTTAGCCTCAAACAGGGAAATATAATCTGAATGCAAACCCAACAGTATATCTATAGGAGACCCAAAGTAAAAATAAATCTACCTCCATTCTCCTATCTTCCTCTGTGGCATAACGCTGTTGACGCCGGCCAGCTCTAACTATAAGTTGTCTGCCACAAATGTTGACCACTTATGCTTAGAAAACTCAGAGTCACGTTTGCAGGAACTGAAAGCATTTTTACAATTCTGTTGTTTGTCAATAAAATGTGTCAATTGAGTAATTTATTGAAGTAACAATGTTAATTAATTTAGTAAATATTAATGTCGATGCGATCTAATAATAGAGTAAAATCCCTAAATTTGAGATCACAGAGAACGCGTTTTACGAGTGGTAACATTTATTATGACCTATATAAAATTTCCGTGCTGATGATTGGCTAATAAAGCGATCTTATATTTATCACTCGTGGACACTTTTCAGATGTATCACTCGTTACGTCACGAATGAATCACCTGCTGGAATCTGAGCTTTTTAAAAGATGGCCTCATTAAAATGCATATATCTTTAGACAGGGTCAGTCTACAAAGACAAAAATGACATCAAATTGTAGTTGATATTTTAGCCTTTTATTGGTCTTAATTTCATTAAATCGACCTTTTTGACGCGACCACATCTTTAAAGGTAGTAAGACCGACCCTTGGTATACGAACCAGTCGGGCTTCAAGGGCATCCCAGAATGATGCCCTTGCGGCCTCAGAAATGTCTAAAGAGGATAGACTTGCTTGGCTTAGCAGCAGTAGTATTGAACCCATCCAGGCACAAGCATTGAGGCAGCCACAGTCCACTAGTTACTTCCTCCCAGAGATGCTGAAAGGGCGACCTATTTGGTTTCTGCTTGACACAAAGTGTACCATGAAACTGCTAAAAAAGCGTGTGTTCGACAAGTTTCCCGAGGCCAAGAGGGTCTTGTTGCAGAAAAGTGACAGCTTCAGACTTATGACAGATGAGACAGAGCAGTCCTTTTATGAAGTCGTATAGCTACCCATGCGGCTTTGGGACAAGAAGACCAAGGAGGTCTTTGTGTAAAGCCAGATTAGCAAAGGCGATATTTAAGGAATGCCCTTCCTAGTAGCCCACCAATGTGTCATAGAGTTCCAGCAGCTTGTGGTATCTGTGAACGATTGTCTGCTGACCTGTACAAGCAGATGCAGCTGGTTGCTACTCAGTAAAGTTTAGGTGGTACGTGACCTGGCACTGCCAGCCAGAACCAAGATAGCTGTTTTATGCATGATGACGACTAGGTAACACTGCTCGTTGGAAGTGGTTCAAGGGTGTTCAGATAGGCTGCCGCTAGCCATGAGTTTGAACCATCCTGGGCAGAAAGGGAGCGTCATGGCACAGTGCCTCAATCTGGTGGGCCTGCCCCTTTACCTCTGATCCTGTAGTACAATGGGTATGTACTCGGGGATAGAGGTACACAAGGTAGATGATAAACCATCTCTCTCTAAATCGGCGATCACACCTCCGGATTCGAACATGCTGAAGGGAAAGATGCAGGCCAACTTAGCAAACCTTCATGTGGCAACCCAAAGTAATTGCACAAAACCGGGGCAGGCCGAACGACTGTCATGACTGCTTTACTTTACCAAGGTACATTCAACTTTAGAGATGAATATATGGGCTAAACCCCGGAGGTGTAACATTCCATTCTAATCAAGGAAAGTACCCGTCTTATCTATCAACGACCGCACATCCTGGGGCCCTGAGAAAGAGGCAGAGACAGAACCTCAAGTATGACAGCTATTAAAAATAGGCCCATAAAACCAGCTGGTGATGGGCTAGCTCTCTGGTAGTCCTGGTTGAGAAGAATGATGGAAAATAGCGTTTCTGCGTCAATTACCAGTTGCTGAAAGCAGTCACTGAGCCTGATGCCTACCCGTTTCCCAGATCTATGCTAGATAACCTCAATTGGCTGTCTGGCAGTTGATACTTTAGGACACCAGACCTGGTCAGTGACTAATGGCAGGTGCCACTGAACGCCGACGCAAACAAAAAGTTGGTATCTGTTACAAAATCTGGCATCTGGAAGTAAAAATTCATGGCCTTTGAACTCACCTTGGCAGCAGCCACCTACCAGAAGCTGATGAAGCAGTGTTATACGGTTTACACTAAAAGACACTGCTACTTTACCTGAATGATATCATAAACATTGCCCCTGACTTTGACACCCACTTGCAACAGTTAGAAGAAGTGTTTCAGCAGCTGCGAAGGAAGTTGGCCAGAACGTAAAGCCTTCAAGTGCGAGTTCCTCCAAACGCAAGTCTGGTATCTAAGCCATGTGGTGAGCGCCGAAGCGATGGCTACCAACCTCGAGAAACCCAGACGATCTGTCAATGGCCAACCCCCAGAGGCTCAGGGAGCTACAGAGCTACTTGGAAATGATTAGGTACTACCGACAGTATAGTAGCACTAAACTAACAACAAATTTTACCTAGCTGTACATAGCACATCAAGGTAAGGAGGTAAAGATGAAATGTAATGAAATAAAGGTATGCAATCCTAGTTGTGTAGGGACATGAGGTCACTCCTTGTCTACTTACTTCCTAATCCTATCAAATCCTTAGATTAGGTTCTATAAGGTGAGAAGGGCTGTGCTATACATTTCCTCTAATGCATTCAGTATCAAATGATTCTAACTTGAACTTTGTGTTATTTTTTATTATACCGTAAGTAAGCATACTCAGATTATCATCTCTTCACGTGAAATTCTCTTGTAATAGACATCTTGAAGTACAGCTGCTTTACTAGCAACTATAACAACCTTAAGGGTTTTTTATCTGAACCAATACATAAATATACCTATGGCATCAAATGTACTTACCTGCGGAAATAGCTCAATAAACAGCAAAGAAAAGAATTCAAAAAATTTGCATTTCTGTTGAGTCTTTATATTGTTGCTCTCTGCGTACTATTTACATGTAAACATCCTTGTTTTTGAATAGTTGTACTAATAGCATGAACCAAAGCACTTTACTAACTTCAATTGTGGTAGTTCTGTTTGTGATCTCGTCTGCTCAGGCTGAACTGTAAGTTTCATTTCATCAGCTAGCTATACTATTGACTAGACATTTGTAAGGGGTGATTTATTGCTGTATAGAATGCTTGAACAATAGTTGAGAACAATTATGCTATTTTTAGGTAATTCATAACTTATGGAAGAATGCTCAGTTTGTTTTACATTTTATTTCATTGTCTGTGCACACACATGCGTGTGTGCCTTTGCGTGCGTGCGCATGTGTGCTTACAAGTGAAACTTTTGGCCACTTTCATCCACAATTCACACAGGTAAATCAGGTCACCAAAAGTATTTGGTTTCAAAACTCCATCTCAGTCCTGAAAACCAGCCTTTTAAGCACCCGCCTGCAGCATGCACGCACGCATTTCATCTCAAGGGCAGACCCTGGCAGTTGCTGGCCGTGTTTCGCTTAGGGCAAACTTTATGTTTGCTGCTTATGCATTGGTAGCAAAAAAATGTAATCACATACTCTCCTAAAAAATAAAAAACTGCTGTTTATAAAAAAGAATTTTAATTTATGTAGTGAGTCCCAAATAACTGTTCCAGGGTATGCAAAGCGCTGGTATGAGCTATCTGGTGAATTCTGCCTTCAAACTCTAAACCATTGCGTTCAAGCAAAATTACTGGTAAAAAAGAAAATACATTTTTTCAACGAACTAAGGGTAATCTTGTGTGTGTTTTGGGAGAAATAAGGAAAGAGTTATGATAGCAGACTGCAGAGCTCCATGACTACCTTCGGCTTATTTAATATAAAAAAGCAGACTCACTCCAAGCAACACCGGTTTCACTTAATAAATTTAAAACTGTTGTTTTTCATATAAATGTGCTACTGTCTATCTGGTTAGAAACTCAGACTTATGCCTTTACATGCATTATGTATAATTTCCTTCAATGAACACATTTGTGGATTGCTGTTGTGAAAACAGAGTAGCCATTAGCGTTAAATAACTACACAGGCGATGCGAGCTATCTGATTGAATATGAAAGAAGTTGCAGCAAAGCGTGTTTTACCGGTCAGTATGTAGAGAGTATAGCTCTAGATGTTGACTAAAAGTATTGTAAACAACAATAATGTTAGTAACAATGTAACAACTTCTAGTAGAAATTATGATATAAACATTTAAACATTTGACAAAGAGGATTTAAGCAAATATTTAAGTTTCCGCTCACAATAATTCTAAAATAGAAAGACAATTTATTTGAGTCACACTGTTTCAACAGTAGAAGAATGTGTAGAAGGCTGATGAACCAAAAAATATAAATGAACTGGAGGATAAATGAAGATATAATATATTAAAACAATTTATAAACTCACGCAGGTTTAACAGTCCTTCATAGAAGTTGCGTATCTCTATCACCACCATTTTACAAATTTCAGAGCCTGCACATTTGTTCTAGAGTTCTTAAAATAGATTAACAATAGAATCTTCTTTTATTGAACAGAATATTTTCATCGAATATTTTTATTAATCTATTTTACATTTTGTATAATTCATTTTATTCCTTGCTGCCTATTATTATCTGCAGTATTTAATAAGGAGTAACCAATAGTTTATCGGCTGTAGAACAAAATAAATGAATTACAATGTATTCCTATGGAAATGTTTGATCTAATATTCAACCATTCCAACAGACTGCAAATACTAGAGTTAAGTAAATTTGTACTTTGAGTTTTAACTCTAGTTGGTTACTCAATTATGAAAAGAGATGAGCATGTGACCGTGTGATTGGCATTAAAAAGTTGTATGAAACCAAAATTTAATTTTGACGTGTCCAAAATTGTATTTTAGACAGCCCAAAAGTGTATTTTGATTAGCCCAAATGTATATTTTAGACAACCCGAAATACACTTTTGGGTTGGTCAAAAGTCACAAATAAAGATATTATTTACTTTTAGCGCACATGTGAAGGTAGTACTCATTTGACAAAAGTTCATCTTCCTTTCCTTAAAAGTTATTAAAATAGCAAAACAACACTAATTCCGAAAAAAAACCTAATTTTGATGATGATATTAACTAGTTTAACAAAAGAAAAAGAAGATTTTAAGTTAGAAAACAGTGAAAATAAAAGTGGAAGCCCACAAGAAGGTAAATGGGAGTGACATTAGGACTCTGACTGGTAGCGCAAGAACTAACCATGATAACTAAAGGTAAATGAGAGTTGCAGTAGGACTGTGATTGGTAGCGCAAGAACTAACCATGATATCTAAATTAACTCAAATGCTTTTATTTTAGCTTTCGCTATTACTAAATACAATGTTTGTATATTCCACTTAGTTTTAGTACATCTGTTTTCAACATTTTACAGATTATTGTTTTTTTATATTTGTTTTATTTGAGTTTATTTATATTTATTTATTTGAGTTTTAGATTTGTAGCACGCTGTTGGATAAGCCAAAGCCATTATCTAAAGTGGTATTGCAATGAATAGGAGCACATAACTAAATGTCTCTTGTTCATAAAAGCCTGTTTTTGCTGCAAACTTTGAACAGGACATGTCTTGGCGCAACAGACCTTTATGCAAACTATTAAATGTGTATTAAAAATAAATATATAGAAATTAAGCAAATTGAAAAATATTTGCCATAAAATGTAGCTCTAACCAAGTGCACGTCAGACTTTATAAGATCTGCTTAAATATGTTAACATGTCAGCTGCAAGCAAATATATCAGCTTTTAAAGAGATTTCTTAGCTTTTAACACAAACGTAATCTAGTGCAAATTAAAAGTAAGGTATACCTTACTACCGTATACCTTTATACAGCTGCTTTCTTGTAGAAATTTTTAGAGTACATATTCTACTGAGTAAGTAGTCTTTGCACTAAATTTGCAGCCTTGTTTGCGCTCCGGCTTGACAGGGTTAAAGAGCTTAGTTCTTATAAAACAAAAAACTATTTAATGTTCTGAGAATGTGCTGATTTAAACTGTTGCTTTGATTTGCCAAAAGCTTTTTAAACAAATGTTGCAATTATTAATAAAATGTAAAAATATGTACAATAATACAAAGATTACACAGAAATAATTATAGCTAGTGATAGTCTCTGAATTTGTGACACATCAGAATTATGACACATTTATCACAAAAATAGTTGAACACAAGATAATAGAGATTAATGTTCTATAAATGTTATTATTACTTGTAGAACTTTTACAAGTTTGACCGAAAAACGAATTCCTAAAAGACAAGGTAGGCATGACTATCAAATTGGAGGTAATTGGTACATTGGCTACCTGCTCCAATAACAATCAAATTTTGGACTTGTTTTACCGACTTGAAATAGCAATGTTGTGAATAGATAACAATTATATTTTCAAAATTGCTATTCATAGAAATATTTCATTTTTTATATTACATGTAGAATATATTAAAGTTAGAAGACAACTTGTTACTTTATATTTACATTATTAGTAGCACAAACCATCCAATCCAGCAGCAACTGGTGTTTGGTTCCTCTGGTGTTGCGTGTCAGCTGCTGGATTCTTTTGCGAGAACTAGTCTTGTGTTGACAGATATAGTCTTCAACTGTTTGTCTGCAACCATTCTGGAGAGCTTCATTGAGGTTGTAGGCTAGCATGGTAATGACCAGTATCTTTTAGATATAGGTCATTGCTTATCGTCATTCATCAGAAGTATAGTTTATCCTATTGTAAGCCATCTTGGATGGTCACATTCTATCAGACATTCCATATGGGTTATCTGTCATTTGATTTCATCTGCCACAAGCTCAGATATCAGTTATCTTCTGACCATGTTGCTTCTCTGTGCAACAAGTTGCTTAGCAGCAAAAGGCAATTCAAGGAACATCTCTGTCTACAGTTGTCCCATTCTTCTTATATAGCCTCTTCTCCCTCCTTCCGAGGTTTGCTCATGCAGTGGTACTGCACGAGGTTTATGTTGCCAGTCTGGCTGAATCCTTTTAATTTATTTTGAACCAGTATAGCACATATGAGACTGCCTTGTCCTAGTTCAACTAAAAACTGGTTTACACTACAACGCCGTATGCCGGCGTTTTCCTTTCGTCATTCATCATCAACTATTTAAACCGGTAGCATCGATGAAGCAGCACAGAAACGCCAGGAAAGTTTACAGGTGTCAAAATTTTCTGATATTTCACCAAGCATCGACCACTACCTGTACAAAATGAACTATTTCATCGATATAAATTTGCGATTTCGGATAGTGGGATTTATTTATTTCCGTTTATGATAGTTGCTGCGGGACTAGTATTTGATTCAAGCATGCAAAAATAATGAGGTTTCTTTGCAAAAAATTTAAAAGAAAAATGAAAACACTCCGTCACAGAGTATTTGCAGATGCAAACGCGAATGGGTTTCTGATAGTGTGAACATTATTATCATAGATGATCACCGAAGTACTGTGGCATCAACGCTGAGATATGACAAATAGCTTGAACCACCTTCAAAGGCAACAGAGGATATGCTGGACTAGGTAGTTTACCAGCAACTGGTTCTCTGGTGTTCTGACCAACTCAGTTCTGGGCGCTAGTCTTGTTATGACTGGTGTGCTCTGCGAATAGAGAACAGTTTTTAGACAGTCCACAAGCATCTTATTGGCAGGTAGTTTTTGGTACCCAGTACCAACTTTGGGTCTTTGATCAGGAGTACAGTTTGTTTGTAAGCCATTCTGGTTGGTTGCCTTTTTGACTGAAACGTTCCATCATATAAGCGACGATACATATGGTTACAACTGTTGTCTGACAGTTGACCTCACTGCATTAGCCCTAAGCAACATAGAAGTCTTCATATATACAACTGTTTTAGTAATTTATATTAGCTTTTGCTATCACACACATGACCTCATCATCACCCTCTCTGGATGCTCGTTGTTTAGTTTTCATTTCTTTTGTATATATTCATATATTATTGATGAAATAAAGCAAACAAACAAACAAACAAACAAACAAACTGTCATCTGGTGTACAAAGGAAACTCTAAGGATTTTCTTACTGAAAACTTGTATATACACAGTCTTTACTATAATAAGTGACATGTCGGTTTGTTGGTCTGTCTGAAGCCACACTAAAAGTATTAGGAAAAAGATCACCTTTCGCAGGAATCAAATATACAGCATATAAAGCAAGCATACCGCTACTACACCACTCAGTTACCTAATCATGCACATACTGATTACTCATGACAATCTCTCACAGTGCGCAGGACTGGCAAGTGTACCAGTACTCATTATGAAAGGTCTAAAGCTTTCATTCATACTAGTTAACTCTAAACTTCATGCAAGTCTACATTCTTTAATTTTTAGGATCAGAGTTGATTTTCAAATGGATTAAATCAAGTTAATAACTAGGAGTTGTCCACCCTTTACAGGGCTAGCTAAAGAATGCTCAACATTCACTGGCATGTAGCGACTGAGTTAGTCTATTCTTCGCAGATGCTGTTGTCGCCTCACCAATATTTCAATTGTTACATTGCCAAATTAATAATGATCGTAGGAATATTATGATAATCTGGTTTTCGGATTGCATATTTTTTACTCTGTGTTATATTTCGGTCACTGTAGTTAATTGCTCATTTAAGCATACTCTGCTTTATTATCACTTCCATTTTATTGTCCGGGCATTCTCATCATATGTAACAATCATAATGTGCAATACGCTCAACCCTGTCGCTGAAACTGGAAACACAATCGAGTGTGAGGTGTAATTATGACCAGTGGAACCTTCCACCGATAGCAAGGCTGTTAAGTTGCCTGGCCATAAAATCTGTTGACGATCTGACAATTTCGAGTAGATGATCTGAACTCAGTGCCTGGAGACAGTCATCTCCATATAGACAGCCACCTGGGTGGCCTGATTATAGTACCTGGCAGCCTGCCACCAAAGAGACAGACTGTTTGCCTCTTGGGTCGTACCATCCGGAGGTGGCTGGCTATTTTGAAACGGTGGTCGGCTATTGATTTAGTAGACATTCATCTTTGATATTGATTGCTGGTAACTTAGGACATATTTCTGGTGAAAAGTTAGCAAATATAGAGCATGTAACCATATAATAGTATCTGATGGCTACCAGCTTTAAGGAACCTCTAAAACAGTGGGTGTAAGAGATATCTTAGTAGAAGTCAACACCCAGGTTTTGAAAGAGTAGTAGACCTTGAAAGAAAGAGACAGGTAGAAACGACTAACTTTGGGCATCAAATGGACTTACTGTACATGCCATTGAACCTGCTGAAGTATTATTCACCCCTTTATTTGAGTGACCTTGAAAGAGCTGTGCATTGCTTATTACCTAGACGAACTATCCTCAAACCAGAAACTTCATAGATAGTAACAATGTATGAAAGTAGCTGCTGAATTACTAGCTATCTGACATGTTTTAGTTTATTTCTTTTTAACCGACTACCAATAGCTTTAGTCTAATATTATCAATGGAGTCACTCATGATGAATTATAGGTTACTTTTTGTAACAACTTGTAGTTTCTTTTTTACTTCTAAATGTATAAAAATAAATACAATAACTCAAATAGTAAGAACATAATCGGAAGTAGCTGTAACCATAGGCCTAATAATTACACTTAATATATACTTAGTATATTTAATAGGTCTATGACTGTAACCTTTAAACAAGATTATTCATCATTGTTATTTTGAAAATAAAATATATTTATTGTATTTTATAGATTATGCTACGCCAGCCTCTTCAAATCCACCAAAATGTATTTGACAGATAAACGAAAAACATATATGAACATGTTAATGTACATATTTTTATTTTATAGAAAATGTTAGACAAAACTGGACGAGTCCAAAAGGTTCAACAAGCCCGAAGTGGTCAACAAACCCGACAAGTCCGTCAAATGTGATTAAGCAAAAGAAAGAGCTGGCAGCGATAATCACCATCAGCGTTTTGGGTTTATATACAGTGAGTCTATGCACTGACAAAATGTCGTAATGCCGAGATGGAGTTAAATTATGATGGTGTGACATTCATTCTATGAAGAGAAGTTACTTACACGTGATAGTCTCAGAGAAGAGTTCATATCTCCCTTTTCACTCACTTATGTACTGCCTAAAGATGAACCTACACAAAACTTTTGTAGATTTTATCAGAAAATATCGGTATTTTTTATGATTTGCGATTGTTTTTCATGTTTGATGTGATTTGACTGCCAGGATGTTTCAAGATTAAACTGTATAAAACTTGATCACGGTTATAACACTCAGACCAAGCGAAAGTGCAATTATGACATCTATAATTGCCAAAAGACTGACAGAATAGAGATGTGTAATGCTATAACTTGAACACAACAGCCGATGCGAACTATCGCTACGATAACAACTAGTGATGTCATTTTGCACATATTTTTTCTGAGCCTTCAAATCGCGATCAAGTTTTATCGATTTAACATAGAAACGTCCTGGCAGTCGGATCACCTCAAACATAAAAAAAAATTGCAAATGATAGAAACGAACCAATTTTTTCAGATAAAATCTACAAAAAATGTGCCTAAGTTCATGTTTAACTAGTTAATCTTTGGCTTCATTAATTACCATAACTGCTGTCACCACTCACATAAGCCGTGACCCAAGAGGTCAAAGCAGCCTGATCCTCATAACCCTGTTCATACAACAATGTTGTATGATGGTGTGATATAAAGTGCAGGGAAAATTTGTGCGATTATATGACGTGCTTGAATCATATAATTTAAATTTATTACGTAAGTGTGGTTGATTGGTAGCACAAAGCGTGATTTAAACTGAGACTTCTAGATGGTTAAAGAACAGTGTAGGGTCTTGCGCCAAACAGATCACAAGCAGCTAAGAACTTGTTGATGAAAAACCTATAGTTCAAACAAGGCAAAAGAGATTTCGTTTCCTAAAACTATTGAGAGAACCATTTAAATACGTTTTGCTGCTCGGTGAAACACGCATTAAAATGTCTATGTTGTTTTGTAGGGTGCAGTTTTATGCATTGCTTGGAATATGTTCATCAGACGAAGAACTAAAAGGAAAGATGATGGTAAAAATCAAAAGTTAGAGAAAATGATCGAGCGTTAAAAAGGCTGAAATATGCAATTTTTTCATATTTATAAAAAAATATCAAAATATATTTACATTTTTGTCTTCTTAGTTTGTCTGTAAAGATACATGGCTTGTACTTGCTTACAACAATATGTAATGGCTATAAGTCAAGATTCATGCGCAATAAATGCTTTGCTATATTTGAAAACCCGAGGCTACATTTTGGTCTGAGACAATCCAGTTAAAAGGCCAACATGCAGTTGGCAAGATTGACACATGCAGCCAAACACGACAAGTGAAAAGTTTTTTAGAGCAGAAAAAGAAAACAGATAAATGGTTGTTGCTTTATGCAGTAGTTTTGGCAACGATCGAATGCTGAGTATTTCATAGTTAGAATCAAAAAACCAAACTTAATTGCCAAAAAAATCGTAAATTTAGTGAACAACAAAATTATGATAGACAGCAGGTGTACAATGTGCATTCACAATCAGCATAAATGGCTCTTCCATTTCTAGCTTGGAGTCTATTAGTAGGTCAAGCATTGACGAGTTGGTCTAATTAGTAGCTTTGTTAAAGGTTGACTTGAAACAAAATTCACATTACAGTTATTTGGTATCAAAAGATTCACCATGTCTTACACTGTTGTGTTGTAGGTGCCAAATATGTGGAAATGTGATTACAAGCTCTTAGAGGCTCAAACACGAAAAGCCGCCATAGATTGGAATATGTTTATTTCTCTGACGTAGTCGTTACATTTGGTTATTGTCTTGTCACGTGATGTTCTCACGTGAATTGAAAGACCAATAAAAAGCTCAATATAACACTTCTCATAACACTAGTTTATGACAAACACTTTGGGTTTTACCGAAGACCCCGTATCAAATATAGATGCTCGCTACTTTACACTTCTGTTTTGGCTTGATTTAATCGTCAAGTCGTAATCTGATCATGTGACCCAATACTTCGCAAATAATTTCTGCAGCACTTTTCGATTATCACAGGTGACCAACAGGCTCGTCATGATTACCAGACAATGATATGTACTCCTTCAAGCTAAGGTTAAAAAACTAACTGAATTTTCACGGTAAGTTATAAGATATCAGTGCTAAAAGTGACAGCATTACAATGACGATAAAATAGACGCGTAAAAACAATAGACATGGTTTTATTGAATGCGTAAAGTATAATTGTGAAAATATTTTGACAAATGAGGTTGCATGAAAGTGTAAACAGAAACCATCTTGTAACAACTACATTCCATTTGAACCGTTTTAGAAAGAGAATCCAAACTACGGCGGTCACGTGAGGCTGCGATTAACTGTTTGTTTTTAAGCTTTTAAGAGCTTGTAATCACATTCCCACATATTTTGCACCTACAACACAACAGAGTAAGACATGATGAATCTTTTGATACCAAATAACTGTAATGTGAATTTTGTTGCAAGTCAACCTTTAAGAATCTGTTACGTGTTGCAGGCTCCGGACTTATTAGTCAAATTGGTACAAATTTAATTAGAAATTCAATAAAAAGCAAATTGTTCTCAGCTCAATAAAGCTCTCAGTGGACTTGGAATAATTTTGTGCGGTAAATGGGACACAAGTCTGTTAGATTGAACAATTTGACAAACAAACAGTGTATCACAGTGGCATGAGAGACACTTGACCCATCTTCAAATTTTACATGTACATGATCTGCAATTGAGGTGCCATGTCTCTACCCAGAATCTGCAAGCGTATCTAGTGCAAAAAACCACCATCAAATTGGCGGAGGACAGAAAATAATGTTACTCAAAAAGTAAAATTAATGATACAACAATATTATGATATATTACAATAAAAATATAAATTTTTCTCAGGTCAGTAAAGTTTTCAGCCGACTTTGAGATATTTTAGTGTCAAGTGCAGCACAAGTCTGTTAGATTGAACACTGACAAACTAGGAATGTTTCAAAAATGCAACATGTAAATCATTTGATCTACCTTTCAGCTTTACCTTTTCTTGTAGGTAGGTTTTTGTACAACACATGATGTGGAACGAAGGTGTCATGACTCTAGATGTACATATACATAGGTTTTTGCACAACACATGATGTAAAATGGAAGTGCCATGACTCCAGGTATAGGTGTACATCTCTATGTGTAGGTGTACTCTAGGTAGGTTTTTGCACAACACATTTGCGTGAACACATATTCTCCACATAATGTTTTGGTGTATCTAAGGGGTAGTCTATGTCTAAGCCACCATATTTAATCTTTTAATCACAGAATACAGAAGTGCAGTACTAAAAAGCTGTTCTTCCACTTATGGTAATACTAGTATCATGATATCAAATGTTCAAATTTTAACATCATGTAATGCAGAGGAAACCGCCATGCTTCCTTTACTATTACACCTGAATCAAAATCACTGAGTGCAAAGCAATAATAAATATGTATATTTCTTATATTATATATATCTATTATATATAAACAACTCATTGTGTGCGCATACAAGGAATCGCTGCCTTTCTTGGCTCACTATAAATGCCATTAGCTCAGCCTCATTCACGCTCCGCTGGTATTGTGTATGTGACTTGGCCGAGTCAAGTATAGCCGTGACAGCTGAGCCGACTTTGTCCGGCTAACCGAGCTGGCTATTTTTCAATTGCTCGGCTGATCGTGCACCCAACTAGTGTAAAACCTCTATTTGAATGCCATGGCACTGTATTTTTTAACCCTTCCCCTATAGTGATGGTCAAATGGAGGTAGCGTTCAAATAGAAATTGGCGTAGTATTTTTCAGATAGCTCATCAGAAGTTTGAGAAGAAAAATTTAACCCTTTGAAGCCCTTTGTATTGTGCCCTTTTCTTCGGGCAGATCGACATTAATTATTTTGGATGTAATAAATCTGCTAACTTACCTCGAGCAATGATATACAGCCCTCCAAGGATAGGTGACGGCGATCATATGGGCGGGGTTTAATGATCGTTCTCTGTTAGGATTGTGCTAGACTGGGTTTTGGAGCTAACACAATTCTTGCGGGGCAGTCGCATTGCCTTGTTAGGTTTTGGAGAACACGACTCGCTGTTATCGTTTCATTAGCTCATTCAGTCAGTAGACTCCGCGATTCACAATAGCAAACCTTGAATTTCTACAATGTAGGGGTAATACCTAACCAAAAAAATGGATTCATGCAAAATAAAACATTTCAAATTACCTACTTTTACTTATTTTGAAATCGGTAAAGGTCGTAGTATATGCTTAAAGTTGAATATAATTTACCCAAAATTACCCGAACAACGGCCTTTTTTTCTTAGTTTTTGATTAATATTTTGCCACCCCTAATATAAAATGACAAAGTCTTTCATCGTTGTCACATTGTTTTACCTGGCCAATAAGATGGGACAGCAGGCAAAGCTGTGCAGTGTAGTTTTCATACTCAAAATCTAAACATAAAACCGAATTTGAGCTATTTTACGATTGTGACTATTAGTATCACGAATGCTTGTGAATGGCGACTGGCTGATCATAACAGTGATAATATTGGGATACTATATTTATTTAACAACAAAATGAATTCAACAAATCAGTAAAATAACCACTATTATAGTTCATAGTATTTGTAAATTTACAAGGGTCTTTATTCAGCATATTTGTTGGTTCGGGTGCCGTGTTCGGGTTCATCCCAACAGAGCTCGATCATTAAACCCCGCCCACATGATAGCCGTCGGCTATCCTTGGGGGCTGTATATCATTGACTCGAGCTTGTCAAAGATCTCTAAGTAAATATGCATTGGGAAATCGAAAAATATCTCTACGATTTGATATCTATTGCTTTTAATTAGCCTGCGATGATATTTACAGCATGTTCGTTCCTTGCTTTTCAATTTGTTGGAGCTTTAGATTTTTTATTTCCTTTTAAATTTGAAGGCATATTTTCACTTCATTACTAAATTTAACAATGTTGCATCAAAGCTCATTGGACTCATCGATATGGGCAAGTTTCGTACAGTTTGCATCAAAAAATGGCTTGTTATGTGCAATAGGAGTTGAGTGTCGATCCACTGTAAGCTGAGTTAAGATAAACACAAGGATGGTATCAAATAATATGCTGTAAATATCCAAACTTATAAGTTGGACAATAATAATAATAACCTATCAAATTTTCAAGTTTTCAAGAACAAGTGACGTAAATGAAGCATATTCATAATATATGCAGAAAGAAAAACTTACTATTTTCTAAACAAAAGTAATTGCATCATTAGCTTGGCCAGTTGCATTCTGATTGTTGCTTTCGATGAATCGAACATCATCTTATAATGGCTTCTCCCATAGTGGCGGTCAAATAGAGGTGGCGGTCAAATAGAGGTGGCGTTCAAATAAAGGTGACCTTTAATTAGAAGTTTTACGCTAATTACTGACTTCTTAGTGGTAACACGCGGTGCTAGTGCCCTGTTGGCTTTAGAGACAGACACATTCTTTAACTCATCTTCTACCAGAAAACTGGAGGTTCTTCTGCTTTTGGCTTCGCACAAGTGCTCAGATAGTTTTTTGAGTTTTACTTAATTTTCCCTGACAATTGTAGAATTATTGTAGTTTTGTGATGATTGGGGTGTTGAATAGCTCATAGAGATGAGTTGGGTAGGTCGCTTGGCAGTTGATAAGATGGGACAAATTGACGCATCAATGAATGTTGTATAGGATTAATGTTTTTAGTTACAATACTCAATAATATTGTCTTGATATTAAAATTATTAGATTAATATTTTAAGGCTACAAAACTGACCGCTTGGCAAATAAGTGACGTGTTCAGTGAACGCTAAAACTGATTTAATTTCGATTCTGTTTAATTTTTGTAAAAAAGCGGAGCATTCGTTAACAGGCCTATGTCCTTACTGTTGCGACCTTTTGTTATAATTATCTGCCAAGTTGGGTAGTCCAAACATGTAGCGTTGCAACTAAATGTGGGAAAATGGATTAGAATGACGAGCAACAGCAGTGCTTTCTGCCTTACATTCTTGAACTGGCTCAGCTTTGAAAATGTATAGCGTATCTACATATTTGTTTTATTAAAAAGGACCTTACAGCTTCAGCTTGCATCACAAATATTTCGTCACAAAAACTGGTTTATTATACTTCTAGTGTCAAAAGCATTGCTGGCAATTGAAATTTCATGATTACCTTGATAAATAAATATATGTAATTTTAAAGTATTTTCAAAAGTATGTAATATTTTTTAAATTCGTGATTAGTTGTGATAATTTGTCATCATTGTAAATGAGGAATACTTCACATATAATTTAGAACCTCACGAAAACAAAAAACTAATATGCTAAAATTCTTGTCTACGCTGCCCAGAAATTAATCAAGGTAATTTGCGAGAATATTTATACTTGCGTGATAATAACCTGTAGCTAATTTTATTTAGATCCGAACACTACTACTATTATCAATGATAGACTTGCAGAAAATATCTCAACTTTCAGATTTATTTAGACACCCAATTGCATACCACATAACATTAATCAAACATCCACTTGCACAAAATGTAGCATTTATTGAACACCCAATTGCCTACTATGTAATATTTACCAATCACTCAATTGCATATCATACAACATTCATCGAATCAAACAGCATATCACTTATCATATAACATTTATCAAACATTCAATTGCATATCGTGTAACATTTATTAAACATGCAGTTTTCTGTAATGTGATTAATGCACCATAAATTGAACACTCAACTACCTATCAATTATCAACACCCAATTACCTACCATGTAACATTTACCAACACCCAATTGCCTACCATGTAACATTTATCAACACCCAATTACCTACCATGTAACATTTATCAACACCCAATTGCCTACCATGTAACATTTATCAACACCCAATTACCTACCATGTAACATTTATCAACACCCAATTACCTACCATGTAACAATTATCAAAAACCCAATTACCTACCATGTAACAATTATCAAACACCCAATTACCTACCATGTAACAATTATCAAACACCCAATTACCTACCATGTAACAATTATCAAAAACCCAATTACCTACCATGTAACAATTATCAAACACCCAATTACCTACCATGTAACAATTATCAAAAACCCAATTACCTACCATGTAACAATTATCAAACACCCAATTACCTACCATGTAACAATTATCAAAAACCCAATTACCTACCATGTAACAATTATCAAACACCCAATTACCTACCATGTAACAATTATCAACAACCCAATTACCTACCATGTAACAATTATCAAACACCCAATTACCTACCATGTAACAATTATCAAACACCCAATTACCTACCATGTAACAATTATCAAACACCCAATTACCTACCATGTAACAATTATCAACAACCCAATTACCTACCATGTAACAATTATCAAAAACCCAATTACCTACCATGTAACAATTATCAAACACCCAATTACCTACCATGTAACAATTATCAAAAACCCAATTACCTACCATGTAACAATTATCAAACACCCAATTACCTACCATGTAACAATTATCAAACACCCAATTACCTACCATGTAACAATTATCAAAAACCCAATTACCTACCATGTAACAATTATCAAACACCCAATTACCTACCATGTAACAATTATCAAAAACCCAATTACCTACCATGTAACAATTATCAAACACCCAATTACCTACCATGTAACAATTATCAACAACCCAATTACCTACCATGTAACAATTATCAAACACCCAATTACCTACCATGTAACAATTATCAAACACCCAATTACCTACCATGTAACAATTATCAAACACCCAATTACCTACCATGTAACAATTATCAAAAACCCAATTACCTACCATGTAACAATTATCAAACACCCAATTACCTACCATGTAACAATTATCAAACACCCAATTACCTACCATGTAACAATTATCAACAACCCAATTACCTACCATGTAACAATTATCAAACACCCAATTACCTACCATGTAACAATTATCAAACACCCAATTACCTACCATGTAACAATTATCAAACACCCAATTACCTACCATGTAACAATTATCAAAAACCCAATTACCTACCATGTAACAATTATCAAACACCCAATTACCTACCATGTAACAATTATCAAACACCCAATTACCTACCATGTAACAATTATCAAAAACCCAATTACCTACCATGTAACAATTATCAAACACCCAATTACCTACCATGTAACAATTATCAAAAACCCAATTACCTACCATGTAACAATTATCAAACACCCAATTACCTACCATGTAACAATTATCAAACACCCAATTACCTACCATGTAACAATTATCAAACACCCAATTACCTACCATGTAACAATTATCAAACACCCAATTACCTACCATGTAACAATTATCAACAACCCAATTACCTACCATGTAACAATTATCAAACACCCAATTACCTACCATGTAACAATTATCAAACACCCAATTACCTACCATGTAACAATTATCAAACACCCAATTACCTACCATGTAACAATTATCAAAAACCCAATTACCTACCATGTAACAATTATCAAACACCCAATTACCTACCATGTAACAATTATCAACAACCCAATTACCTACCATGTAACAATTATCAAACACCCAATTACCTACCATGTAACAATTATCAAACACCCAATTACCTACCATGTAACAATTATCAAACACCCAATTACCTACCATGTAACAATTATCAAACACCCAATTACCTACCATGTAACAATTATCAAACACCCAATTACCTACCATGTAACAATTATCAAAAACCCAATTACCTACCATGTAACAATTATCAAACACCCAATTACCTACCATGTAACAATTATCAAAAACCCAATTACCTACCATGTAACAATTATCAAACACCCAATTACCTACCATGTAACAATTATCAACAACCCAATTACCTACCATGGAACAATTATCAAACACCCAATTACCTACCATGTATCAATTATCAAACGCCCAATTACCTACCATGTATCAATTATCAAACGGCCAATTGCCTACCATGTAACATTGATCAAACACCCAATTTACCTGTCATATAACACAAAGCATTTACCAATGCCTAAAGACATGATGACAGTTTACTATTGGTACAGCGGGTCATCATGACATCAATTTAGTATTTCATCTCTGAATATCGTTTTAAGCAAAATAAACTCTTACAAAACTTAATGAAATATAATTTCTGTAATTGGTGTACTAAACCAACTCATGTAATCATCCGGTGTAAATGATCCAGAACCTTGAAGCATTCAAATCTACTGATTGAGCTGTTCATCAACAAGAACTGTCTATTAGCAAGCTTGCATTTACTCTCAAACTCGTTCCTATTAATAGAAACATACGCTTCAAGCGTTTACCATCAGAAGACAAAAAACAACAGAACAATCATCATCTAAAAGCTGGTCTGTGGAACGCCTTGTCATTGTCAGTAAAACAGCTCCAAATCCTAAAGGGTGTCCATCATAGAGAGCACCACAAAATTCTGCATAGCTTAAAAATACTGCTCAAAATAGTGAACTGTTAAAGCAAAGATAAAAATAACTGTCACTAAAGTATTAGAAAAATATTGGTTCCCCCATAAAAATGAAAAGAAATCAGCTTGCGCACCAGCCGATCCTGATGGCTGTTAGGATAACATCAGCCAATCCTGGTGGCTGTTGGTATAACATCAGCCAATCCGGATGGCTGTTGGTATAACATCAGCCAATCCTGGTGGCTGTTAGTAAAACATCTGAAGAAAAATATTCTGGAAGAAATATAAAGTCTAAATGTTCAAGAGTTCCATTCAAAGTGTCGAAAATTCTTTTTCTATTAATAATCTTGCAGGATTTTCCTACAAACAGTTCATAAAATCTAGAAATGAACCTAACAAATTTAGTTGTTAAAACTCTGAGGCTAACTCAAACTTGAAGACCACTCCATACATCTGACCACCAAGTCGTTCAGCTAGGCGTTTATTTTTGATACAAGCAACCTTTAGGGAGTCACAAGTGTGTTTAGTGTACAAGTTGGTATGCACGGCTCGGCCCATTCCTTCTATGACCAATAGGTCAGCCTTTTGCATCTGAAGTAAAGTACACAAGTCCTCGTTGACATACCTGCAAGATTAAGAGATGCACGGGTGATATCTTTTGAAAGCTCAATAGACAGAGGTTCACTTGAGAGAAAACAAAAATGACAAGGTAAGATTATAACCAGACCTGCCAACTTAATTAAATTGTCAAAAATAATCTACAAATAAATCTATGTTTGCTGTTTGTCTGTTCAGCTATAGCCGGTAAAATTATAGCGACAGAAAACCACCTTTGCCCTGGATTAGAACTGATAACATTCAAATCCCAAGTCTATTACTAACCACAAAACCAAACCATACCTATTTTAAGTTTTTCTCTTAACTTATTTGAACTTTTTTCATGACATGAAACTTAAAAGTTACAGTTGTTTGAAAAAGTTTGAAAACCTTTATAGTTGTTTTATTTTTTCTCTTAATTTATTTGAACGACACAAAACACTTTTCTCATGATATGAAGTTTGAAAGTGGTTTGAAAATGGTAACTGCTTTTATATATTACATGAAAATATATTTTTTGTGCAAAGAACTTTTTATTAACGGAGCAATGCCGGGCATTCATTTAGTTTTTACTGTAATGATAGCATTGTCTGTCTGTATAAAGCCATGCTAAGAACGTTAGGAAAAAGATTACCTCACAGGAATCAAATCCAGGGGTTGAATTCAAGGACAAGCAAGCTACCAGTACACCATTAGGGAGCCCTAGCAATTCACAGGATAATTCTCCATATACTGATTACTCATGACAATCAAGACTAGTAATTATTTTAAAAGAGAAACAAGCCAAATATGCCAAACATTCCTAGGACTTGGGGCACCACAATGTATGACAGCTGAGGTAACAAAAGATACGTATCAGTTCTCCAGAATTATCGATGAGCATACACAAACTTTCTAGTAAGCAAACGGACTTATTAGACCTCTAAAACAGCTAACTCTGCTATGACAGTTAAAGTAAAGTCAGAGCTGCCAACTTTCCACAATTGTAACCATAACGTGACAGTAGTAAACAGTAGGGCCTGCCAACTCTCTACAAATGTTAAACCATAATATGCCAGTCGAAGTAAACAGTAGGACCTGCCAACTCTCTACAAATGTTAAACCATAATATGCCAGTCGAAGTAAACAGTAGGACCTGCCAACTCTCTACAAATGTTAAACCATAATATGCCAGTCGAAGTAAACAGTAGGACCTGCCAACTCTCTACAAATGTTAACCCATAATGCATGTATGACAGTTTAAGTAAACAGACCTGCCAACTCTCTACAAATGTTAAACCATAATGCATGTATGACAGTTTAAGTAAACAGACATGCCAACTCTCTAACACTGTTAACCATAATATGATGGTTGAAGGAAAGAACCAGACTTACCAGCTGTATGCAGATATTAAATGAACAGTTTGTTTATTAAAAATAAACAAACTGACCTGCCAATTCTTCAATAATTATTAATGACGACGTGACAGAACAAGTAGGTATCCGAATCAGCTATCTATAGTTATTGCCAAAGATTGCATTCACCGTAAAACCTCTATTTGAACGCCGTGGCATTCTATTTTTCAACCCTTCCTCTAGAGTGACGCTTTATTAGATGCGACGTTGAAATAGAGAGCGGCATTGTATTTTTCAAATAGCTCGTCAGAAGTTTAGGGACAATAAATCTAACCCTTTTACAGGCGAAGCGAATGCAGCCTATATTTTGCACTCTCCTACGGGCAGAGCGACATTAACCCTTTTAGGTGCAAGAAATCTACTATAACTTACCTCCAACTTGTCGTAGATCTCTAAATAAATACGTATGTATTGGGAAGCTGAGAAATATCTCTATCGGTTGATATCTATTTCTTGCAATTAATCTGCAGTGATCTTATATCCTGCATTGCAATTTGTTGGAGTTTTAAATTTTTCATTTCAATCAAAATTTGAAAGCGTATTTTTATTTTGCAATTATATTTAACAATGCTTCATAAAACCTTATTTCACTCATTAATATGTTTGCTGCAGTTTTCAGCAAAAATGGGCTTTTTATGTGCAATATAACAGGAGTTATGAGCGTCGACTCTTCGAAAACCGAGTTTAGATGATGGCAATGATGCTATAAAATAATATGCTATAAATTTGCAAATTTACAAGTTTTATAATAATAATAATTTATCAAATGCTAAAAATATCCATATATTCAAGAAAAAGTGACATAAACGATCCATATTTATAATGCCTACAGAAACAAAAATTAACATTTTTGTAACGAAAATATTTGCATTCTTTGCTTGGCTAGTTGCGTTCTGTTAAACACCTTTAGTTTGGACCCATTTCATCTTCTGGCTGTTCAATACCTCCTACAGTGTCTTCTGACCTCACTCTTTTTCTGCACTACTGAACTAGTCAATATTAGCGTATAAGCCATTTTTTTGCAAAGCGAAACGTTTACACATTGCCATTGACAGTACACTTTTCGACTTTTCATAAAGACCATGTTTCATATTTGTCAAAAAATCACGACAGTAGTAAACAAGGAACTATTATTAGGCTGATACAGTTATGAATTATTTCTATGCTGTTGATTTTAAAATTTTAACAAAAAAACTGCAAAGCTGTTCCGAGTTAGAAAATGATTTTGATGCGAATGGCAAAAACGAAAGAACTAATTGTTATTGATGTAACTGAGTCATTATTAATACCATTTTGTGGACACTTTTATACTGATCACCTTCTATTAGGGTTTAAAAAGATCAAAAAATGTCACAATGGCGGTCAAATATATAAGGCATTGAATTAAAGGGTGGCGCGCTACTTTTAAAACCTTTTCCTATAGTGCAAGTCAAATAGAGGTGGCGGTCGAATAGAGGTGGCACTCAAATAAAGGTGACGATCAAATAAAGGTGGCGTTCAAATAAAGATTATACAGTAAATAAAAAACAAGACTTACCTACTCTCCAACAATTGTTTATGATTATAGCAGGCAAAGCATGCAATAATTGAGACTTGCCAACCTACCGACAAACAACAAAAAACCATATTGAAGTAGTGACGATTAAACCACCAATCCAGCTTTAGCCATTTCAGCCGAATAGAAACAAACAAAACACTAACGATATTATAAATATAACCTAGATTAATCTACCTCAAGTCTAAGCACGGGGAAGCTTGACCCGTTTCCATCACCATCAGATCTTGACTTTGTGTAGCCTTAGATATAACTGGACAAGTCACCGCTAGCTTGCTCACAAGAATATTCAGTTCAGTATGGGTGACATCATTGACCACGGGCTTGCTGTTTGCACAAAGAATCACCTGAAACCCAGAGAACACTTTTAGCTCTAGAAAAACAGTACAACAACAAGCTCCACATTTAAGAAGAGCAATATGGACTACAGGTGTTTGCAATGACTTGGGTTCCTGAATATGTTCACAACTAAGGTTAGAACTTTCTTGAAGCTAGTCAATGGTGACCAATGGTTGTCTATTTATTAATTGTTTTATTGAAATTTGATTGGTTATAGCACTACTGATTTAAAGCCTAAATCTTTTTTAAAATTTACAAAAACAATAAACCACGAACGTAAACACTCTCAATTACCTTACAAAATGAACTACCACCAACTCTTTTACACAGTTGCAGGCAATATTAAAACAAAAACTACAATATTCACAGCAATTTCCAAAACCACTACCGTCCACTTTCTCATAGCAAATCTTGCTTTGACAGTTTATATTTACGCTTTCATTAATTATCTTTATTCTAATGTAAACTTATGAATTTTGTTAAAAAAATATTGACAATGCTGACTCTAGGCTGACTCAAATGAGTAATTAGGGAGAAATAATCTTTGCTGTAAACTTTACTATAATAATGGTCGGGACCGGTTAGATGTTGGGAAAAAACACTGCATCACACATAATTCAGACTCATGTATTCAGCTATTTGGTAAAGCACACCATCTGCACCACTAGACCAGCTTGCTACATACCAGAATTATTGTGCAGATGTCTATGACACATGACAATCTCTCACCATGCACCAGACTGCTATAGAAATTTTTTTAGATTACGATAAAAGTAACTACAATTTTTTTCACTAATAAAGACGCTAAACCTGAAAAAAAAGTTTTTCAAGTTTAGCATCTTTAGTTGGTATAAATGCCTGAAATAGCAAAAAAGCAAAGAACAAATTTAAGCAACAATAAAAAACTAAAAAATTATTATGATGAATCCTCAACTCTAAACAGACAAGATGGCGCCATGCATGCTGTCGGTTGACATGAGACGACAAACAAACTTAACAAAGAGGCCAGTCATATCAGCTAGTAGGTAACAATCAATAACTACTTTTGATGCTTAAATAATTGGTAAAAATGGTTGCAGATCGCAAAAGCTAACCTTTGTGTTTCGCTTGAGAAACTCCCGTGCAAACGGTATTATGCCGAGAATAATGTCAGCCCCGCTATTGTCACAGAATATGGCTACGCATTTGTAGTTGGGACCCGATGTTATCCTACTAAGAAAGCTGTCAAGGTCATCATGGAGCCAAGGTCTACCTATAAGATAAGCACTGTAGAAGCAGTCATTGCCAAAGATAATACATGTATGGATGGAGGTAGTAAATACTGCTTTGTCAACTTAAAATGATATGAAAACAAAGACAAGTTTTTTATTTCCTTTCCCCAAATGCTATAGTTCTATTTTTATAAACGTATATAAACCCTTTGTATGTGATTTAGATTTATTTTACTAAAGAAACTGCTAGAGCACAAACATGAAAGCAAGCATCGTTTCTTCTATAAATGAACTTGCGGGAAAAGTTATACATCCAAGATTACGAAGGGAGCTCCGAAAAACTTTCGAAACTGGTCCAAAAAGAATCATTGATCGTATATTTGAAAGACATTTTACCCAACTTTTCACCAGCTAAAGATTTTATTCACAGCTATTGCTTTAGGCCAGCAGTGCTACACAAAAGAGATTTTTCATTTTCCTACAACACTCTTCTTTGACAAAATAAAAGCGATCAATTATTAAACTGTTTTCAGTATGAAACACATCATAGTTAAGTCACAACAAATTTGTTTCATGCAAAAGCGATTTTCAGGTTTCGCGTCTTTAGTTGGTATAAATCCTGAAACGGCCTCACCAATGTTGTATTTAGGTGTTCCAAAGAAGATAACTCCTAGCATGGTTTGAGGAAAAAGACGAATCCTGTCATACATAAACCAATATATGTATATAAAAATATAATATCAAACTCACATAACCAATTGCAAATAAAAAGACAAACAGAACAGTGAAATAAAATAAGCAGTCAACAAATCTCTTGGCGCCTGCACAAGCTAATAACATCATGAATGTCTATAACACCTCACTGATCTCTACGCACCTTTAACAAGTCCCTAAAGATATTTACTTTACAATAGCATCACAAAGCGTACCTTGTAACTTGGACAGTGCAACATCAAAGCTCAGCTCTCCTGCTTCGAGCATTCGGACAACTGCGGCTGCACCCCAATCGAACAAGTTACCAGCTAAAACCCCTCGCGCTAACTGTATCCATCGCTCATAAACGTCTAGCTAGAAACAAAGCCTTATTTAATAGATGCTGCTGAATGATTCAGCAGGGCCAAAATAACTGATTCTAAATTTTTTAGTTGATTTGATGTAAAACCGTATGCTTCAAATTTGCAGAGAAATATGCATATCAAGGACAGTTATGAACAAAGTGTTGAGCAATGAAGTCAGCTAAGTACACCTCAAGAAACTGTTACATTCACGTCAGACTGATGAGAAGTACCAATTAGCATTCTAAAGTTTTGGTTAGTTTTTTAGAGTTGTGGGTTCCTGCAGCATGCTACCCTAGGACACTTATATTTCGCTAGTATTTAGTTTCGTGAGTGGCATACAGAGTAAAATTTCGCTGCAACTTAATTTCGCAGCTCTGATGAGTGCGAAAATATAGTGATGTGAAAATAAATGCAGTGGAACAAACATAATTAGATTCATCAGGTCCAGTTCACTGTTACGAAATTGTTTTCGATTTGCGACTAGTTTGTATTTGTAAACCGCAGGTAGAAATGTGTTGACGAGATCAATAATGCAACTTGATCGCTTGCTGCCATTTGTTTCTTGGACTATCAATGACATCAAGGTCCCTCCCGCCGTGACTGATGCGGTACCAATATGAGATCTCAAGTATTTATAGCGCGCGGTGGCCATGGCTCTGGGTTGTTATTGTTTTTGATTGCTAATAAAATTCATCACTACAATAATTATTATTTAATTTTGTGACTTTCCCTACCAGACTTTCATCCTCATCAGTTACAAATTCAGTGACTAAACTAATATCATCATCTTCCTCATTTGTCTTGGCTTTTCCAAAAAAACCTGTTATCGTAATTTGCTTTGCCATGCTGCTCAATCGGTGTATTAGCTATGAGTTTAGCAGAAATTGCCCAATGAGCCAACCACACATGAAAAATGCCTGCATTTCTAATACGTATGACGATTTTATTGTGAATATTAATGACCAAAGCTATTTAATTTCGCGTTTTTGCTCGTTCGTTATGATAGTTTAGTTTCGCTCATGAAACTTTCACGAAAGGATGACTCCGCGAAAATTAAATGAGGCAAATACATACTGTAAGTGTCCTAAGGTAAGCATTATTTAGAATTGTGGGTTCCTGCAGCATACTAGGCATTATGGTGTGATACTCGAAGTCTAACTCGTTGGTTAACACTTTGAAACACAGGTGCGAGACAACTTAGAAAATTTTTCTCTACCTGTTCCTATGCCTGAGTGAGCTCATATTCGCAGTTTCAATTTGTTTTTCTGTACTTTCTGTTTACATAGGATTACCAGACTTTGGTCACGAAGCGCGGTATACATTTTCAATATAATTCCAGTTTCAAGTTGATTAGGCAATTAGTTCTTGAGATAGTCAACACAATGTAAATGATGACTCACTAAAAAGATATTAGCTAAAGTTATCTGACCCTGTAAATAAAAACTGGCAAAATCGCCCACTCTCAATTTGGCTGATAGCTGCCATAAAATCATTCAGAGACCAGCCACAAAAACTCGGTTTGCAAATCGGCTGGTGTGAACACAGCTTTGGACATAAGTCTACTGAACTGTGGTGTTTCGGTGCTGATTTCAATAAAAAAAAACAAGAGTGCTGCATCAAATTCCACTGATAAATATAATATTACTGCCACTCAGCCCTATATTGACTAGCTAGTGATAAATATAATATGAATTAAATGAAATTAAGTATATTAATTTCATTAATTAAATGGGTTAATAAATTTTTAAATTAAATTGCTTTCTATGACAATGGTAAATGGAATAAAGGAGAAAACTCATCAAGAAAATTTTACAAAAAAGCCTCATTAAATTGTAACTAGAACCTGCAAACATTTTAATTTCGAAGTTGCGAACAAATATTAAAAAAACCGTAGGGTTTTCATTGTAGGTAATACTATAGGGTTTTTACTGTAGGTATTACTATAGGGTTTTTACTGTAGGTATTACTATAGGGTTTTACTGTAGGGTTTTTGACATCCTCTGATGTTTTTGTGGTAATTGTGCTTCCTTAAGAGTTCACATACATTGCGAAAGCTTTTCAAAAACTACATAACTGAACAAACTGTCTTTAAAATGTGATGGAGCCAAATATTGACAGGAGAAGAGTCCAAACATTATGAAACTGAAAGTTTTAAACTTGGAAAATTTATGAATAAAACAATTTCAAGACCTAGCAAACAGCAGGTTTTAACAGGATATATCTTAATAACAAATGATTGAACTCTTGGATGAATCTCATAAAAGCTGCCAAATATACGCAACACATTTGGAAGCGTTTCGAGGATTGCACAAAGAAAAACTGAATTCATAACGTTAAGTAAATCTACAACAATTTACAACTAATATTAAACAAACTGATGTCAACTGATCGTAACTCGAGTAAAGAGCAGCAACATGTCTACCAAAATACATTTCAAAGCCTTAAATCCCTTTCAAAGGTCTTTAAGAATTATTAGATTTTTAATGACTGAGTCGAAAAGAGGCATTTTGAAGACCTCTACACAAAAACTTGCAAGTGAAACTCGCACAAAAAATGACTAAGCAATATAAGTAACGATTTCCTGCAATATGTGCTGCATAAAAAAACTACCAATTGAGAAAGGACTATGCGGAAAGTCAATTTTGCATTGCAATGCATTTTGGGATTGTTACAGATCTCACCTGATCGAGTTGATTAATCCTGTCTTTGAACAAGACTAGACACTGCTCATTCTCCTGCTGTTTGTCCTGCCCAACATAAACACAACAATCTAATAGGCATGAAAGTATAGCCATACCAACACTCTAATTAACCCTAATGTAATTCTAAAACAGTTGACACCTATACAGCGCATTTCTATTTGCCCGATTCAAGTCATGTACAGTATGTGACTTGAAATAAGCAAATAGACTTGTATATGATGATCAAATCTGTACAGAGTGTTGTCTTTAACCATTAAAATGAAATGTTCAAAAGTTAACCTAGCCATAATCATTCAAAAACATAATTTTACACCTTTTTGGTTTACATATTAGAAATCACGACAGAATTATGATTAATCTAATATATAAATTATGGCTAAACTCACACTGAGTAACAATGTTGTAAATGAAAATTTTATATTTCCAGCAGAGTGGTGTAGTTTATTTTGCACACCACTGTATCTTGGAATAACTAATTGTGAAATATCTATATATGTCAGCACATTGAAAATTTAGCAAGGTCATCTACCTTGCGATAGATATCTGTGAAGTGGACATTAGGGAGACTGACTTACCTTGAGATATATATATATATATATATATATATATACATACTGTAAAACCTCTATTTGACCACCACACTTTATTTAACTGCCACCCTTAATTTGACTGCCACCCTTTATTTGACTGCCACTACAGGAGAAAGGTTGCCAAATACAGCGCCGTCCTTTAACTGAACGCCTCTAAGACATTCCTTGAAATCTTTACTAATAATAATAAATTTGATCAGTAGCAAAGTGTCCAAAATAGTATTAATAAATTAATAATGATTCGGTTATTATCAAAAACAATTGCTTTTTCCGTTGTTGCTACTATAGCAGACAAGATCATTCATTACAATCATCCAAACTACACCCTAATTTAGTCAGAAGTCATCAGCATCATAACGATAATTTAACTCGTTAGAACTCTACAATGTGGTTTACAATCTGACCCGAAAACTTTAAAGCGTTTTGATGAATGATGAAAATATTGTTGAGGAGCGTAATAGCGACGTAGTAGCATCAATTGTTATTCAAAGTCCGTTTTTTAACTCCCAAGCTTTACAGTTTTTTCTTTAAAACTTTGAAAGTGACACCATCAAAATAATTAATAACTATCCGGCTAATACTTATGCAGTCAAAGTAGTTTTTTGTTTAACTCGGTCTGATACTTCGATGTATAAAAAAAATGGTTGAACAATGATGCTGAAGTTGACAGCATTAATGGCGACAGCATTAATGTTACCATTTAACCCTTTCAGTCCTAATGCCAACTATTTCGGGAGAAATTGTGTTCACTCTGACCTGAAGCCAACTATTTCGGGTCACTTTCTGAGTAACTTTATTGATACTCCTTTTATGTAGATCGTTTTTTTGAAGCTTTATTTCGAAAGATAAGAGTCTGTTGTTTATTTTGATACCAGAATTTTGGTTGGATAAAAACATTTTACCAGGCAAATCCTGTGTTAGATTTCAAGTTCTTCAACTCAGGAGGTCGCCATTTTGAATACATTTAGCAAGTCAGCGCTAGATTTCTGAGTCAATCTAACGTAATTATAAGTTCAGATGAACAATTCAACATTGAAAACGATTCACAACAACAGAATAATAAATTATTAGCAGCATAAGGTAAGTTCTAAATGTACTACAGCAGAATTATAGAATTAATATATTTTTTATTTCGAACAAATTGTTTCTAGTTGATAAAACTTTTTATAGTTTTTGGTAGATACAAAAGACATAGTAAATGAATTTACCTTTAGATATTGTTGTCCAAAAAATTTGGAAGCCAGAAAATTAAGCCGTTTTTATATAACAATTTTTATTATCGTTATGCTGTTTCTTGTAGGTGAGGTTGGAAATGTAAGTGATGATTCTTTTACTAGTGGCAATGATGGTATACCCAAAGCGTCCACACAGTTCAGTGATTATCAGCAACTGATAGTTATAGTTTATGAACATTTATTTTATACCTTTTTCGATAAAAATCCTTTTTCTACTTATTTTGATACTCATTTTTTTACCCATTTTCATGCGTTTTTCAGATGATATCAGTTTTGTACTCAAGTTGTTTGTATATTGTGTGTCTTATTATCATAATTGCAATAATGTTTGTCTGGAGTCATTAGAATGTAAATGTTATCTTTATATAATGTATTTATGATATAAAGACATAATAAACCAATAAATCGAACTATGGATCTGAAGCTCTTTTATGCCATGATGTTGCATATAGGCTGATAACTTCAGTTCTACTGGTTAGAACTCCAATTTTTTGTGTGCAACTTGCTCCTAACATATTTTTCTGTCATTCTAATATGGTATTAAAGTTTTATCAACCAAGAAGTTGACAGGTAGTAGCAACCAAACATAGACTTTTCGATTTCCAAAACATATATCAATTTGAATCTCATCCATAACATATCCTATAAGTTAACTTATTAGGCCTATATTAGCACCAAATTGTAGCTAAAAGTGTTACCATTAAGTTGCAAAAAACTATTTTAAATTATCTGCAATACAACATCGTTTATGCCAAATCTAATCCAACTCACTTGATTAAATAACATGTGTGAAAATTAATTAGGCCTGGCAGGCGGTCAACTGGAAAATAATTAGGGTTGACAGGGTTATTGCCACCATTTCAGATGACGAAATTAATACATTAACGGCATTAAATGCTCTCTGCCTTAAAGATGTTCTCTGCCCGAAAGATGATTTTATGCCCGAAAGATGTTTTTCTGCCCGAAGGATGCTCTTGGTCCGAAATGCAGAATTCACCGAATGAGAGTGCAAAAGGCAAAATATAGGCGAAATTAGCCTCGCTTTGCTTTTGGTCGCTTAAAACTTACCTTCTCAAAATTTGGAAAAACTAGTTAAAAATACAGTGCCACGCTCTATTTGAATGTCACCTCTAATAAAACGTCGCTATAGGATTGAGAAATACAGCGCCATGATTTTTAAATAGAGGGTTCACGGTATTTGCGAAGTACCATTAGGTAGACTTACTTACTTTGAGGTATGTATACATTTGTGTAGTGGCTTTTAGATAGACTCCCTTACCTTGAGGTATATGTCTGTAAAATGGGCATTATGTAAACACTGTTCCCTCATATCCAACAGACTTCTCACGGTCAGAGAACCATAAGCACTGCAATATATTCAGTCTGAGATCATAGTAGCATAGCTCAGAACAACGAACAGCTATGCTGCCTGAGAATCTACATATAGATATATACATCTGTGTTTGTCGTTTGTCTGTCGTTTGTGGGTTCAATGATAGGGATAAAATTTAAAGAAGCAAAAACACACTTCGCACTGGATTTGAACTCAGAACCTCCAGGCCTGCAGGCAGATTTTATTTCTACTAAGCCACATGGGCTTAATGTATTAATTGTGCACATAGTTATTACACTGGTTAAGCTACGTGTAATAACATTGCATGATGTTTAAAGTCACACAAGCTGGCTTCATGGCTCTTATTATAATAAAGGTGCGTTTACACTGGCCGACACCGACTCCGATTAGGTGCCAATACCCTGACTCAGACAGGTACCTCCGACATTTCACGTATGGGTGCCGACACCGACTCCCACTTTACATTGCAACGATCAAACGATTTTTGTCGGTACCAACAGCCAATCACAGCGTTTCGCCGTTCTGACCTTCACCCGACCACGCGAAGACGATTACACATAAAAATCAACGCGCTTGATGTGGAAAATTATATACTAGTACTACACTACTACTACTGCTCCTACTACTACTGCTAGAAGCAACTACTGAATGCCAAGCAATGAATGAATTATGAAGCAATGAAAATCCGAGCAAAGAACTGTACGTGCAGTTCTTTCGTCCGAGAAATTATAATAAATAAAATGAATAATGAAGAAGATTGAATGGTGAATGTATATTTGTGGTAGTAGTAGTGCGATGGACGCCGGGCCAACACTTTACACTTCTTGTAATTATTTGTTTGTATATATTTTATATGTCTGTAAATATTTTATTATATGAGTTGTCCTTTTTATTCTCTCTTTATTGCCTTTTTATTGTTGGCCTTGTTACTCGTTATGCTATCAATTGTCGTCGTTTATGTTGTCATATCAACGCACTAGCGGGCCTAATAATTGGCCATTTAAACATTGCTAGCCGGTGTTCTCACTCGGTCCCGTTAGCCGGAACGGGCAATTTTATTGTATATAAGGGAGCAACGCTCACTTAGTGGACAGAACAAATGTCCGTACGCTCCTCAGCTAGTGAATTTCCTTCGCTAATAAAACATTGAATGAAATCACATGCAATTTATTTCTGTATGACATAATCTAAATCGTGCCAAGTAAGGGCCGGCAAATTTCTTGACAGTTGTATTTACAGTCGTACTAGTAGTAGAACTAGTAGTAGTCGTACAACTGGCTATTCACTTTTAATTAATTTAAATTAAAGAAAAAAACTTGATTTTTTGGTACTCTCGTGTTCACATCGTTGCTAGCCATGCTGGTTCACTATTAAAAAGAGAACGAGGGAAAGTTTAATGACAGTCTTCTAGCCTCTTATTAAACCTAGCCCTTTCGTTTCATAAACTTAGCACTGTCATTAAAGCCTAGGCTCATTTAACCAGAGGCTCCTAGCTTCTGATTGGCTGATGAGTGTCCGACTTGTCGGTGCAACCGGGCACTGCTGGGTAGCTCCGACACCGACTTTCAGATCGGTGCCGACACCGATTTTTCTGTTCACACCTACCGACACCGACTCATCAAATTTGTCTGTGCACGACAAAATCGGTGACAAAATCGGCCAGTGTAAACGCACCATCAGTTTAACAATATACTAGTTTAAGTTAGTCAAATTAGCCTATTTGCTAATTTTGTCACTGGCTAATTAGTCAACATAGCCAATTGTGCACATACTACACCGGTTAAAATAAGCACACTTGAAGCGATTGCAAAAGTCCTATTAGTTATTACTAGCATGCTTGAAGACCATGATTACATGAGAGATAATGACACGTAACATAACGATTATAAGCACAATTTTACACATGGATTTTATTATAGTATGTCATTACTAGCTTAAGTTACTAGCTTAAATCCATTGGGGAAAGAAACTTAGCCAATGGCAACTACATTACCTGCCACTCTTTATAAGCTACATTAAACCTTGAGCGAATGTGTGGCATTTGTTTTAGCTATGCCTTGAGCTTTCAAATATTTGAATTATTTAATAGCTGGATACAACGAAGTAAACAAATATATTTAAAATTTACAATAATGAATGTTAATGTTACATATGTTTATTAAAAATAAATGTTTTGAAGAAAATTTTTTTAATTACCTGTGTATTCATCTAGTTTACACTGAAAAACAAAAAATTGTATGTTGAATGATAAAATCGCAAAATATTCAAAACACCAACCTGATGATCGGAAGCGTGGGAACAAGAGGTAAGTAGGCAGTGCGAAGATGGGGACAGAGCACTTGATTCAAACATGCCTTTTCGAATGAGTTAATGAATTCAACACTGCCCCACTCAAAAACACAACAGCCCTAGCTAAACGAGATCTATCTCTATTTCGAACATAAAAAAAAATTTCACAAACTTGAACAGATTTGCGCCACACAAAAGCGGATGTCACAGTAGACTCACACCGATGAGCAAATAGTAGAGACAAAATAACTGGCAGCTATAAAGACTCACGTTGGATTTTCTGAGAGATTCGATAAGATGGAGAGATATTCTGCTTTAAAAAGCTCCGCTCTTTCCTTAGCTCCTGCTACCAGATCTTGACTCTCTATGGCCTTTTGAGTGAACTGCAACAAGTGATGATAAAATTAACAAGTGATAAGCTGTCACAAATGAGAATAAAGGTCACGACAAGCTTGGAAGTTAAGAACACCTGTGCTAGTAAACGTCAGCTACCTTTGGAAGAGAATCTGTAAAACAGGCAAGCCAGTACTCTCTGGCGTCACCATCCTGCGTAAGGTCAACAACATCTGGATTGTAGTTGCCTGGGTCGGCGAGAAAGGGAAACTTGACCAGTGCGGTTGGGTGACGACTAATTTGGAACGCCTCAAACTAAATAACAGAGTCAAAAGCTATGATCAGGACAAAAAAAGGGGTCATTTTTATACTGTAGTTGCTACCTTGTTGTTTTCTCAGAAACACAAATCAAATTTAAAAAATATATTCTGCATGTTATGGTGATATTTTAGCTGAGTTCCATCTTGCCATCATTAGCTTTACTACTTTGAAGGTTATGGTTGAAATGAAAAGATCAAGAGGGAATATATAGAACATCAATGTTTCAGAAATCTGAAAGACATAATCTCAAACGAAACAATTGCAGCTTTTTAAACTGTGAAGCGCATCACATGAACCAAAATAGGAATACTGTCTGAAAACCTCTATCAGGGTTTTATTTAGTGGGCGACTAACTAAATTTAAATAGCTTAATTTAAAAATATTTATTTTTATACATAATAGTTTCCAATTTGTATGTTTAAGATTAAGATTTAAATTAATAAAACTGAAAAAAATGTGAAAAACCTGAATCAATGGTGAATATGGATACAAAAAATATGAACTGTGTATTACTGACAATGATTTTAAAATTGTTAAACGAAAGCACAGTGATTGCCCTGAACATATTGGAAACTTATTGGAAAGTTCAAATTAGTAAATAAATTTGCTATCTATAATCTAGCAAAACGATACTACTTTTAAAGACTTGAGAGAAAAATTTGAACCTTCAAGTAGTGATAATCTTTATATACTTTGATATACGCAAAAACTAAATTTGAACTGTCTCCCCTAGCCTACTCTTTAAACAAAAGCATGCTTAAGATCCGCTGACTATGCAGTTTTACTTTTACCTGCGCAATTGTTAAGAAAACCAGTTTTATTAATTTTACATGCATCATTTATATAATATTCTAAAAAAAATGAGTGAGAATAATAAAAATTTCTCAAAATCCAGAATTTTTTTTAATACTAGCAAACCGGACCTACAATTATTTTAGCATACGAATTTATCGACAACAATATGAAATTTTGACGACTATCCGTTTCAATGTATGAGCCAATTTCTATCATACAATATCCAGTTTTTCAAAACATTGTGGGTTTGCAAATCAGTAAACATGCACACAGTCCTCCTTCACATAGTAGGTTGATCAATAATAAATGGTACACCGCAAGTACAAAATTAGTGAGAGTGGTAGTTGCGGCAAAAATACTAACGCTTTTTTAGAATTAAAGCCATTATAAAATAACATAAGCAAACATCTTGCAGCGAATTATTTAAAAACATCTCTGAAACCATTTATTAGTTTCAGGAAAATGATAAGAAGAAAAGAAAGCCTAACACTGGTGAAAGTGAAGAAGCTGTCATAATAATCAAAGATGAAATAATATAAACAATTGGTATGAAAACAAAAGCATACGTATAACAAGTTATGTTGCTTAAAAAGGAGTATGCAGTACAATTTAGACTACTCTGTAAGCGTGTCACTACTTGTGCGCTGTTCATCTCCTCCACTAATAAGAATACTGCCTTTATCTTGAGGAGAAGTGACAATAAAAACCTCTTTTTATTAATTATAAATAACTATGAATAATAATAATTATTTAATATAAATTTTTCTACAATTTTCTTTTTGCCTAGTTTTGTCCTAGCTTTAATACTATGTTAATTACATGAAGTTTCTACCAGCATGTTTTTAACTCGACAACTAATTAAATGGAACACAATGTATTATAATAAGAATGGTTGCTTCAACATAAGACAATTTTGATACACGAAGTAGAGCAATATAACAGATTAAGTTTATACTAGGGGTTTAACTATATCCCTATTACTGTAGTACTAGAGCTCACCAATGACTGGAAGATCAATCCAACCTCTTACCTACTTCGTTCATATTGAGTGCCCAAAAAAACTAATTCCACCTGCCTCACTAGATTAGCTACCTAAAAAAATAAACAAAATACCTGACTGACTCCAAACAGCTATTAGTACATAGCCTGAGGACTGATAAACACCTACTGAATTAGTACATGTAGCGCGAGGACTGAGAAGACCTGAGCTGGCTGGGTAACTTTCGCCCCAAGAATAACTGACTATATCTTCTTCGTCAGCTCCCTTGAGATAGGCTCCTATAGCTCCCAGATACCCTTCATGTCTCAAGAACATGGCCTTAACTTTGCCCTAAAATACAGAGCATAGCATTATTATAGCATTATTCTTAAGCAGCAAAGGAGACATAGCTGAAATGAAATGATGAGAAAAGTGGTAAAAGGAAGGTCTTAATTTTGGGATGCGTAAGATATCCATAAGGTTGACATCCAATTTTGGTTTTCATAGCGAGTAGGGTTATATTTTGATTACCTAAGCATAAGAGATTCCCATGTACAAGCATTTGAACACCAACGATTTGAAAGAAACTGAACATATTTTTAGCGATGTGGGAACAAATCTACTGTATGAGTATCGAGTTGCAGAGGCCTTGCTGACAGTTGGCATGTGAATGCCTCTATAATCAGTTACAAGCATCTTCATCAACGATGATTATGCTATCTGCACGCTGGTCATATAAGAAATATGATCGTTAAAAGTTGAAGATGTTACTAGATTAATCTGCTGACCTACTTCTACTCAAAAAAATAAGTAGGGTTGTCTACCCTTTACACGAAGCCTTCACAGAGACATTTGACAGTTGAGTTTACATATAACCGGTTAACAACAGATAAATAAATAAACTGAATTATTACGCATGTTGATACGATGACCATGAAACTCCACAAGTTTAAATCTGAACTCACAGAAAATAGTAGTAGAATTTATCTGAAATATCGACATGTTTCTATCATTTGTGATTGTTTTTATGTTTGATGTGATCTGACTGCCCAGATGTTTGAAGATTAAAATCGAGAATATCGAAGCAACAGGTTACCACATTATCACGTAACATAACCTCAGGTTAGCATATTGCAGTTAAAACGCTCAGATTCAAACAAAGGCGCGATTATGACTTCTGTAAAAATATGGACAGAATAGAGACACGCAAAGCTGCGACTCTAGCTTTAAAGTTTCGTCTGTTTTTAATCTTGAAACACCTTGGCCGTCAGATCACCTCAAACAATCACAAATTTATAGAAAAATACCGATGCTTCCTGATAGAATCTACTTAGGTTTTGTGTAATTTCATCTTTAAAATACAAGACACTGTACTGATTCCAAAATAATTTTTCCGTTCACCTTGTACTTGGCTTCACCTAGCATTTACCTTTGCTCAGTGGCCACTTACCTTCGCCCAATAGTTTATAGCGTAGGATATTGCATCCATAGTCAGTGAATGACCTCGAATGAAAAAGCCTCCAAAATACATTCTCTGAATACTGTGAACTTCAGCCTGAAGGCAGGCTATTTGTGCAATATCATAGCTGATGCAGAATAGAAGGCTCTGGGCCATGTCTGCTGGACTGTAGTCAACCTCTGCAAGTGGTAAACTCCACTTTACAAATACGCTGGTTGGTGAAAGATACAGCTTCTCTCAATGGAATACTTCACAAGTGACTTAAAATGCTTCGATGTGGATGCTTAGACTTAAGATATGGTAGATTTCACAAAGTGATAGACACAGGTAGCTAGAGGTTATTGACAGATGCTAAAAGTTATCGACGAGAAAAAAAGTAATTGAAAACGCAGCGATAAGAGTCACACAAAGTCGATGACAGGCACAACAGGTGGATGACAAGCACAACAGGTGGTTGACAAACTACAAAGATTGAAATGAGATTTTCCAAAATACCATCACAGAATTAATAAAATATGAGAGGCTATCATCTCTATCATCGAGAACTGCTATGTATGACCAAATTCCATAAAGCTATTACAGCAAGAATGTAATAATGTGACTGATGATAGAGCAAACATAAAGTAAGTTTTGGTGGAAGCTGTCATATCACAATGGATGTTAGCCAGCCAAGCATAGCCTAATGAACACACCCTCAGGATATGCAGCCAGCTGTATATTAGCCAGCCAAGTCGGACGTAAAAAGGATGGAGCATAACAGAAGAAAGCTACATATAAAGAAAACGCCTTCCTATAAACATTACAGCAGCTATGCCTGCGACTTTACAGTTTTGTATTGTGCTGTATGTATATATATATATATCGTAAACATACTTCACAAAAGCTATAACCACTTATTTGCAAACTGAGAGAAGTTGGTGGCAATCGTAAAGTGCCTAAAATCTAACAAGACCAAATCCTAGGCTGGCATGAATCTAGGTTTCCTGTATACAACCTTAATATTCATTATATTTGTCAGCAGTATTCAAAACTGAAAGCTAATACTTTAACTGTATCAGTTACCAGCAACAACTACATTCAATTACGAATAATACATTCACTACCTGCAGGCTTTGTCACTTTGCCAAAGCTACAAGCAAGTACATCATTAGATAGTCCTAGAGATGCTGCCCCTTCACCTCCATATATGTCCTTGACCAACAAATCTACCTGCAATTCAAACAACGAACATAAATAGTAATGAGATAAGACATGCTTTGAGACAAGATGTTTAGTTACAACAAAATATTGCGATTTCAAAAACTGTGGACAATAGAAAATGACCAATAGTATGGAGACTTTATTTCTACCAAAATCAGCGCTGATTAAAAGCTGTCAATTCGCTTCATCATTTTATTTAACAGACAGAAGTTTTTGTTACTCACTTTACATAGAGCTATTAAATTATGACAAACCGAACTAAACACGAGAATGACAAGCACATCAAACTTTTCTATAAAAGAAATCAACCTTTGCCAAGTGCTACTATTCGGCGAGCAATACTCTAATCATGGTGTAACGGACTATAAGCCTACAGTGGAACTAGGCTGAGCCACGGCCCTTACATTCTTATTGTTTCCGGTAGAGGCGAGATTGATGAGTTCATCAAAAGAACTGACACCGGTGAGACGGGTGCCGAGACCCCAAAAGGTTCCTCCTCCCATACATGTTCCTCCGACCCTGGAATACTTGGTCTCAGATTCCACCTGTGATAGATGAACAAGCTTATGGTACAATAGTTGGCATCACAGACTAGAGACAACAGGAATCATGATGTCAAAAACTTTGATATTACGATGTAAAAATCTTCACTATATGAGCCATGCCGAACCAACTGAAGCCAAGCTTAAAACATTAAAAAAGCCTGCCCCATGTTGGAATCAAATACAGATATTAGGCTTCCAAGCAAAGCAGGTTACTATCTGTACCACTCCACTATCTTGTTGCATCATGGAATAATTGTACACATACTTACTACACATGAATATATCTCACAGCGCAAAGGACTGCCAGCATACAATTGAACTACAAAACCTGAAATCATGTCACTCCTCCAACAAGCTCAAATTACTAGCTAGATATCACTTTACAGCAGTAACCTGTTCGATATGTGTATCACTTGTCAGAACCACCTTGATAGTCTACACATGTATAGCTCAGTGTTTGTCTGTCTGTCATCTGTATGTCCAGTTATGGCGATAGAGTTTAAATAACAAAAATCCAGTTCATACTGGATTTAAACTTTAAACCTCTAAGTCTGCCGACAGATGAGCTAAGTCATCAGGCCAGGCGGCTACATCGCTATACAAAGGAATAGTTGTAGTCATACTCACACATCGATTAAAATCCTCATGGTTAAAGCGCTTGGGCAAATATCAGTGGTTATTACTAGCATGCTTGAAAATCATGATTGCATGAGAGATCATTATGTGTATCGGTTATTAGGCTAGCTTCAGACACGACTCATAACATAGTAAAGATTTAGACTAGCTTAAGTTACTAGCTTAAGTTACTAGCTTAAGTTACTCAAATTCATTGGGTAATTATTTTATTCATTGCATTCATCTAGTATTTTTACAAGAATACATAGTGTAATGTTTAACTCATTCCACAGTTATAATAACAAGAATGAAGATTATAATGACATACAATATAAAAACCATCGCGTTATCGAACATTATCTAACATAACTGAACTATATGTAAGAAACTAAACTAACAAAGTCCTAATCAATAAAGACAGGTATATTATTATTCCGCCTTTATGCTAGAGTAGATGACGGAAAGTGCAGCCTTGTCGATGCAGGGCTCAAATTATGGCTAAGTTTATGTAGAGATGGAGTTACGGACATGTCTTTTTTATCATGAGTAGCCTCTCCACTTTCGAGCTTTTGTTTCTTTGCAACACATTTATTTTCTGCCCTACATTTAACCTTTAGATATCTTCAAGGACTTTCTGTTTGAGCGTAACCCTCCGAACCTTACTATTTTACTACGGAATTTTGCTCGTTCTGACCAAATTAATTAATGCCTAAATTTTGCCGACTCACACTCTGGTATTTCTGCTGTAAAAGCTAAAGTTCTTGTCATAGTCATAAAGCTTCAATCCAAAGTCCTTTGGAATCGACAAAAATTCTGCAGAGCAGTCAATGTGTAGTGTAATTCCTCAGAACATTCGCAACGAGTGTTCCGACAAAGAGATCAACAACTAGTTGCATACATGATCAGCCAAGCGATTGGAAACTAGTCAATCGACTGGGGACAATTGCCATGGCTATAGTCAGCAAAGCTGACAGGACCAAAGTCAACACAGCTGAGTCTACATATCTCAGCTCAAAGTCAGCTCGGCTATGAAGGCTAGACTTTGCTCCACCAAAGCCAGACAGATTATCGCTTACGTTTCTAAAGCCGAGTCATGTCCGCGCGACCAGTCGCGTTTGAAAGGGCGGAGGCTAAATCATGTACATGTATAAGGAGCCCAGAGGTGAAAAGAGGGCAGAACATCACCATATGCAGTTACTTATATGTGTTTCAGATAGATTTGCTACAAGCAATAGTATTATCTCTTCTTAAACTAACAAGCTAAGCTTTTCATCAAAAGCTGTGAGATTATTTATCACTTCAGCTAATATAAGCAGTCTATCTTCAAACAATGTTCATTAGCTAGTTTGTGAGGATCACTTGAGAGTCTGCAAGTTTTGAAGTTTTCATCATAAGGAACAACTGAATTAACAGTTAGTTCGTTTTTTCTACTTTAACTACATGTAGTTTTGAACTTTTTAATGACTTTTTGTACACATACTAAAATGAGCTTAATTGTTACCTTCCAAAATGCTATACGATTCACAACAGCTAGTTATTTATCACAACAGCTAATATATCACCTACTTAAATAATAGAGAAAGCATAATATTATTATGCTTTATTATTTATCTTGAGGTGTTGATTGATGTTATAAAAAAGAATCGAGGAGATTAACCCACCAGAAGCTGAGATATAGCCAGCCAAACACAGGTCTACCTAATAACGAATCAGAGAAAAAACCCATCGAAAATCCTGAGAATTGTGACGTATGAAATCGACTTATTGTTCATGTGCCGGAGTTGCGCACCCTTACCGTCATTACGTATACTGATTGCTTTAGGCCACGAGATGTGAAACGCTTCTCGCGATAGTAAAGAATTTAAAAAACTAGTTCTGGTTTCTCAGGAAAACCAAGCAAACATTGTGTGGTAAAGGCAGTTGCCAACAATCCCTTGCCATGATTTTTCAAAACATAAGAGTAGATTTTGACTATTGTACCTCAAATTTTAACTCAGTCTTCACGGATATGCTCCGAAAATCCTCTGTTCAACGAATGGCGCGTGTATAGTCTACATTATACTATATCCGTGAATTGCAGTTTGTTTAGAATAAGAAATGGGAATGTGAATTTTTATTCCTTCATCGTTTTTCTACTTTGTACCTACTGCGGCATTCAGTTGATTTTCATGATTATCGTCACTATTAACCGACTGTAAGTTCACTACAGCCATAATTTTGAAAAGAATAACTTGACCGTGCTGCTCTTGCTGTAAGAAAAGAAAACGATAACTTTTGATTTGATTCTTATATTCATCTATTATCTTATCTATGATTATTTTTTATGATTAACATAATAATCATAATGCATATTATACAAAATAATAATATAACTGTGTATAGAATAAATGATGTAACTAATATAATTTGAAAATTCCAAATGATAACCGAGATTGATTTAATTGATTCCATTTATTATCTATAGATAAAGAAAATCTGAACAGCGCTAAAGATGAGTCTGAATAGGGAAGCCAAGTGGGAGAACAACAAAACTGAGCTGAACTAGCAAGATAGCGAAATATTGCGGAATAATAGATGCGTGTAATTATTTCAGGCTAAAACTAATCTACTTGTCAGAGGGACTGGTTCGGAATTCTCAGAGCAATTATTGTTAGGCCCAATTTGATTGTTCTATACTTCCAGGAATTAAACCAATTAAAATGCCGTGATTGTTATACACTGCGTTTCCATGCCCCGCATAATTCGCAAATTTGAGCCAATCCGCAAGTTATCCGCGTCATGGAAACGGTATAATTTCCTCATAATCCGCAAGCTAAGCGAGTTTTGTGATCCGCAAAACTTTATCGAATCCATCATGCTTGCGAATCATGGAAACAGTACCGATGCGCATGATCCAAATGAAGCGCATTAACGTACCGCACCAGCTATTCAGTTTTAAACATTTTCAGTACTTCTGCTCGTACTTGGCCGGCCAGCTTCAAGCGTTTTTAACTGGTAATATTATTTCATCATTAAATGATGCCAAACAAACCGTTTAGCGACGAAGAAATATATAATATGTTATTGCTAATTGAAGAAAACAACGTGCAAAAACGATCGATGGAAAGGTGCAAAGAAACCAAGAAATTTTTAAAAGTTTAGCAGATCAGCTGGAGGGCAGCAGAAGCTTCGAACAAATTAGAAATAAATGGAAAGCCCTAAAGAAACGCTATTTGGAGGAAAAGAGAGAGTGTTCTAAATCTGGTAAGTTATGTGGTGAAGTATGAAAAATGTAAAAAATAGTTGATTTGAATTAGTCGATCTAGTATAATTATCGTCGTTTTTAAACAGAAATTTGTCATTTTTTTACGTTCACGATTTAACATACATGCATATCAACATCTAAGCTGAAAAATGATGTTATAGCATACGAGATGGGTTAGATTAGCCTATCTACATAGCAGACCTGTAGGAATTGTTGAAAGAAAAACAATAAATGAATCAGAGTGATTTTTTAAAATGAAGCTGGAAATTGCCTAAAATAATCTCAGATGAACTTCTGAAAGGTTATCTATATATTTTTAAATTTCGTTGATTTAAAACTGATCCTCTTAATTTTACGATGCATGTATGTAATTTCCTCAGCCTTCCTTCCAGTCTGGAAGAACCACACATATTACATTATATTATTATATTATATTACATATAACGTTTTGTTAGAAACTTAATGTAAATGTTTGAAGTGCCAAAATACATCTGGATTGTATAGCTATCTATTTGCTTGTTATTCAGGAGCTCCACCGTCAAGCTGGCGGTTTTATGAAAACATGCAGCGACTTCTTGATCATCGACCAATCGCTAATGATGTTAATCCTGGACTTGCAGCGATCGATGCAGATGAACTTCAGAGAGCCGAAGGTATCTATGGAGATGTGAAGTTTATAGGAAGCTCAACATGTTTATGGCTCTGCGCAAACTTTAAAACTTTGTTTTAATTAAAAAAATACACTGTCATAGCCAGGCTATATTATAAATAAGTCGAACTTGATGTTCTTTCTTTAAATACATTACATAACCATCTTGTCTTTGTTTTATTCTACAGGAGGAGAGCTTTGACCACATCTATGACCACATCTACGACTACATCAACGACCACATTAACGACTGCATCTTCTTTTTCTTCTATATCTTCTTTTTGTTCACCTGCTTCTGCATCTGCTTGCTCTGTATCTGCTTCCTCTGCATCTGCTTCTACTGCATCTGCTTCTACTGCATCTGCTTCTACTGCATCTTCTCCTTCAACATCTTCTCGAACCATTCCTAGAAGCGGCTTCTCTCGCAAACGAAGGGCCGAAGCCTCTGATGAAGTATATGAGAAGATGGGAAGATTGCTGGAGAAAAGCAATGACCATGTGTTGAGTGGTTTTAAATCCATAATGAAAGATGTAACTTCAGCTTTCACCAATGCTTTGCTACAAAGCCAATACTATCGAACACCAGCTCACCACCCTTCTCAATCACCCGCGTACCACCCTTCTCAATCACCCGCGTACCACCATTCTCAATCACCCGCGTACCACCATTCTCAGTCACCCGCTCAACCCCCTTTGCAATCACCCTCTTACCCTCCTTCGCAACTATCCACTCAACAACCTTCACAACTATCCACACAACCACCTTCACAAACACCCTCTTACCAGTCTCTGCAACCACCTGCTCAGTCGCCTTTGCAATCACCCTCTGCAACCACCTGCTCACCACCCCGTGCAACCACATGCTCACCACCCCGTGCAACCACCTGCTCACCACCCCGTGCAACCACATGCTCACCACCCCGTGCAACCACATGCTCACCACCCCGTGCAACCACCTGCTCACCACCCCGTGCAACCACCTGCTCACCACCCCGTGCAGTCACCCTTTCACCCCCTATCGCTATCTTTTGCTCAATCAATTTCTGCAGCTCTTTTGGAGTCAAGATCTACCCTTGATGATTTGTTAGATTAATTAATAAGTTAATCAAGCTTAATCTAGTCTTCAGGCATTATTGTTATTAAATATTATTCATATTATTATCGTCGTTCATATTACTTTTCTTTAATATATTTTATTATTTCCTACAAATATCACTCAACTATTGAAAGTCGGCAAACCCCACCTTGCAGCTTTCTGATACTGCAGTTCATTTGCTTGTTGCATGGCAACCACAATCAGTAACAAAGTAACTGACTTCGTGCATAGTTTGTGATCATCCGATCTTACTGGCAAGGTACCCGCATTCAACTGTCATTTCAATACTATTAAATTAATTTCAACATTAACGCGTTGATAGATTTGTCTTTTAAGTGCAATAGTAAGGGATTGATCTGTTAATCGGAATTTCAAACATATGCATGAGCTTGGAAACAAAATAAAGTAACAGTTACGCAAGGGTTTATTTGACCAGTCAAATTGTGAACCAAGAATTGATTATAAGATACAGGTTATTGTGAGTAATATAAATGGGGGAAGTAACATAATGACTAGATTTATAAAATTGTTAAGACAGACAAAACACACTCTTTAGTATAATGTTAGATTGACAATGAATTTAAAAGATATGTTTGACGGATTAGAGTGCCCCGGGTTTGCAACACGAGTTGATAAACCGAGTTATATTTACAAACGTGAGGTTGTAAAATTGAGGTGCAATTTACTATTATTACGGTAGCATAACTGTTACAGTTACGCTACCGTAATAATATATGGCGAATTAGATTTACGACTAATTTATAGTGATATAAATTAGCCATAATCTAATCGTCAGATATATGGCGAATCAGAGTGTCCCGGGTTTGCCAATCGGGTTGAAAAACTCGGTTGGCAAAATTATAGTTTTATTGTTACTACATACAAAGTTTAATTTCTATTTGCTAACGGGTGCCTGTCGGAGTACCATTGTTAATATAACCAGATCTACAGTTATGCTACCGTAATAGTAGTATATTGCAAAGATAACTCGGTTTATCGACTCGGGATGCAAACCCGGGCATTATAAGGCTCCATAGATATGGCTTAGCGGTGGAAAGATTTTCGCAAAGGATAGTTGGCAGATAAATGGTCCATTATTGCTTCGCAAATCGGTTGTGCTTCCTTGTCCGTAGTTAAGTCGGAGATTGTAACTGGCTGCTGAAAGAGTTCCTGAGCTGCAGGAGGTACAGGAGTTTTTAAACTTTCACAAATGTTGTGAAGCATGCAGCATGTTGTAATGAGCAGTGGAACTACAGTGTATGCAACATCCAACCGCTTGCTCAAGCATCTCCAACGGCTTTTCAATCTCCCAAATGCAATTTCGACGGACATGCGGGTACTGCTGAGGTATACGTTAAAGCTTTCCTGCGCTGGTGTTAGATTTTTACCCGGATAGACTTTCATGATGTGTGCGGATATGGGGTAAGCCGGATCACCTAAAATGTGCAAAGGCACGGCAACATCATTGATCATCAAGTCATGTTTTGGAAGTCTAGCGTCCAGAAAGCCTGCTAGAGGTGACCGGTGGAAGACAGTCGCATCATGCGCTGAGCCAGGCGTGTTGCAGTAGATACTCCTAAATTTGAAGTGTGGGTCAACTACAGCCTGCAAAACTATGGAAGGATACTGTTTGCGGCATATGAAATCTGAGTATCCGTCAGAAGGAGGAGTGAATGCAATGTGGGTCCCGTCAATGGCTCCGATAGCTTGAGGGGAGCAATACTTCAGCCTGTTATGGTGAGCTAGTTGTAAAGCTTCTTCGAGCTCATACCATTTTATGTATTGCGACTTTCGTTTGGCCATTGCTTCACAGAAGCCGTACATAAATCGATGAACGGTAGCTTTACTAACTCCAAAAGCTTCTGCAACCACTCGATATTCTGCACAAGATGCCAGCTTGTACAAAGCAATGCAAACTGTAAAATAAACAAAGACGGGACAAGATATAATTTTCAAAATATAATTGCATAACTTTTTAGACATGCGCATGACCATATTCTGCAACATAAAAATAAGAGATGCCCTAAAATAGCTTCATTTTGCTTGTTGCAACACTGAATATCTAGTGAAGCATAATTTGTTACAAAGGTTTGACAAGGATCAATCGTTATCATCTATCTGCTTACATGTTAGTTATAACAACAAAGCTTATTACTGTAAGTGTGCTAACCTGATTGCAGTAATGTTAGTTTCGCAAAATAGTGATTTTAAAATTAAATCATCAAATTTATTCAAGCGACAACACGAAGACGACTGAATGTGATACATATAGTTGAGCATGTACCTTTTTTCAGTGGAATTGGCGTTCTCACACATTCAATTGTTGGTGCCATGTCATCTTGCACCTCATCGCACAGTCTGTCTACAACTTCCTGAGGGAGTCTGACATTCTCAATCCATTTGTCGTCTAGACTTAAAAGGACATTTTCGTACCAAGAACCGGTTCTCTAAAGCATAAAAAAGGTACATATTATTTAGATGTACTTTAAAACGATAAATTAAATACTTACTGAAACCATTCTATAATTTATATGGTTAATAGGTAAATGATTTATTTTTGTCATACTTACTGATTGGAGGCTCATCCATTCGTCCGGAGCTTTCCTTTTTCTTGGAACAGTGAGTTGCTGCGGCTGCCATAACGGAAAAGCTAGGGCCAATATTATCTTATTTCTGATGGCAATGCTGATTCCGAAACATAGCGTAAGTAAAACCATGCAACAAAAAAAATGTATCGCTGTATCCACTGAGCTAAGCATGGTTGTCACGCGCAACTAAACAACGCCGCTAACTATTAATAACTTCCTGCGTACAATTATTTACCTTTTTTAAAAAAGCGCCTGAGTCAATCCGCATCATGCGAATGTCGTAGAGTAGTCCATAGAAACACCTAATGCGCAACTAGCGCACAACTCCAAAACCGCAAGATGCGAATGATTCGAATCATGGAAACGCAGTGATAGGAGAGCGCATTAGTTGGCTTAATTGACCAATGGCACACAATTCGATTTCATACATCATATATTGATGCTAATATGAGGATTACCAAAACACATATTTTTTGGTAGACCTGTGTTTGGCTGGCTATATCTCAGCTTCTGGTTGGTCAATCTCCTTGATTCTTTTTTATAACATCAGTCAACACCTCAAGATAAATAATAAAGCATAATAATATTATGCTTTCTCTATTCTTTAACCAAAACGCAATCTCCACTCGCTAGTATAAAAAATATAGTTGGCTGAAATGCCTGAGGCCCAATTTTGAATAATTACGATAGCAGAAATACGTTCAGATCACTTTCTACAATTTCTTTTTATCGATCTTAAATCGAAAACAAAACCATTTGGAAATCGTGATATTATCCTTTGAACTCTGAGTAAAAAGAAAAATAACCAGTTCGTTTCTTTTCTGGCAAAATAATAACTCAATATTCTAAATTTATTGTGCCAAAATCTTGGATGGATCTGTGAACTCTGAGGTCCATGATCAATGTTTTTGTATAGGTACAAAGGTACACCGAATGAACAATTATGAGCTATCTTATGACGGGTTGAAACGAGTTAATCGTGTGAGAGTTGATCGTGTGATGAGAAACTAAAAGACTAGACCTTGAGAATGCTGACTCCTGAACCAATGTTGACGAGGAGGTAAGGAAAGATATCAGCATCAGTTGGTAGAAACTTGAACCGACTCTGACCAGCTTTCTGCTCTGCCTGGTAGATGAATGACTCATCGCTGATGGACTTGAGTAGGAAGTTACAGCCCCTCACCAAACAGTCTATTTCATCTTCCTTGTCTATTCTAAAGAACCAAAATCTCAATAAGATAATATTTACATCAAATAGCATTACTGACATTGCAATAATTATTACATAATTAGCAATACATATTAATATCATTCATTACATATTAATAACTTTCATTACATATTAATAGCATTACTAACATTGCAACAATTGTTACATAATTACCATTACGTATTAGCATTACCAACATTACAATACTTATTACATAATTAGCTTTACATATTAAGATTATATAATTGGCATGACATAATAATAGCATTACTAACTATAATGCTGTAGCATAAAACTAGCCAATATAAAAAAGGAGATAACAACGAAGTACTAGGATCTAGCATTAGAAACACACCAAACGTGAAAAAGAGGAACAATGGCACCAATAATACGTTGATCACAGGCTATCTATAATAGCTGGACTGGATGGAGGCTCACTGCAACTACCTGCAACAGCTCAGCAAAGTTGAATGAATTTACGTACAGCGCATACTTAAAAAGAAGTCACCATTCCAAATAAAGGGCTAGTGGTTTATGTCCAGGGATTATGGACTGATAAGTGTTATAATCACCAGCGAAATAGAGTGTGTTTGAATGCAGTAATAACCATGTTATCCAGCCAGTGAATCTCCATAAACAACAAAACTGGTTGAACATATTACTGCTGACAGCAAACAGATGAATTGCTTTATCTATATACTGGTATGTAGACATTGTGGGGATGGTCAGGCTTACTGCTAGTATATATCCTGTATATCCCTGCAAATAAACTTATGTCTCATGTAAGCCAACCCTAGAAAAACTGCCCCGATATCATATAATTTATAAGAACTCGAATATAAGCTAACCCTGTAAATCAAAACATATCATACGCATTTATCAGAGCCAAATGTTGCGGAAATGGAGTAACTTTTGCAAGCTTTGTACAAAATGTTTTTGATTGGTGAGTAGTTATATATTTAGAATATCGTGTCTCCGCTTAATCAAAAGGAAACAATCATCAGTTTGCGTTGAGCCAATGGAAACCATTGTTTGCATCTCATGTTAAATGCAGTTTCGCTTTTGAAAGCACATTTTTATAGCGATTTGTTCTTCAAGATAATAAGAAGCATTACATCTACGTAGCTTTCTCAGATTGTAGATTAATGGACTTCTGATGTAATGGTAGCAGTGACAGTGAGTATTTGATTTAACAGTAATAATACTGCCATAAGTTATAGTTGTAGTGGCAACTCTACTATAGCTTACACCAGTATGAAACAATAGCTCTAAAAGATAGTACGAAGAGGACAGAAAAGTACCAAACTGATTTTGCGAGACATCGGTGGACTTTTTATGGCATCAGATGATGCACAATTTTATGCTACTTAATTTGGTCAAATGTTACGATGACTTATACGTACCAATGCCAAATCTTTGGCTTACTGAATATTTGTATCCACAAATGTACTTGGTAGCAAAAGAATAAATTATAATGGTAACTATTATCGTTGTTGTACTTTTATTTAAAAAGTTGAGTTAATGAAGGTTCGAGTTGCAGTTGTTAAACGTAAGTTAGCATAACATTTCGTTTGCTCAGTCAGATTACGTAGTTTTAATAAAGACCTAATAACCTGTTTACTAGGTGTACTAAAGATCATGTATTCCAGCTCACCGCACTTCCACCAATCATATCACAGAATCTTTTAACATATTGCCTTATCCCAGACTTGCTCGTTTTCATATTTGCGCTACAGGTTTCAAAATCCTGCATAAACTATGGCCAGAATATTTGTATTTCTCCTCCCACACATATGACAAACACTGTTTTCTATGCCATTGCACCAACCTACTACATCCACCATCATGTTTCAGTTTATGAACTTTCTGTAACTACAGCCTACAATTCACTATCCCAACTCTTCCGCAATACTATTATATTACTAACTTTTAACACGTTTGTTCAAATCACCAAATAATTCCTTAAATCCGCCTTCTCTTTTTTTCTCACGTGTAACAAAAAAAATCACTTTTCTAATGCGGATCAATGCCAATAAAATGTTATACCTACACAGACAGCTCCGTTATCTATTATTAAACTTACTGGCAGCCGAGAGTTTCAGTTATCAGGTCCTTGTACTTGAAGGCTCCCCCTCCAGTGACCTTGACAGTTTTTCCAGCCATTAAATGAGGTTCAAGGGTGAGAAGGTTCTCTTTGATGAAGGAGAGGCATGAGCTGATATACTTTGTTTCGAATTTGACAAAGTTAAGCAGTTCTGTATCCTCCTCTACCTCAGTCACCTTGTATATCGACTGCAATAGTTTACCGAGTGGTTGGATTTGTACAATATATCCAAACATTCTGACACATGTTCAGCAGTCAGTACATTTTTAGAGTTGAAAGCTCTTTGGTGTTTTTGTCATCTCCTCCTTTGAATGAACTTTGAACTTGAGCAAAATTTTAGTAGATTTTACCAAAAAGTATCAGTATTTTTTATCGTTTGCGATTATTTTTTATATTTGAGGTGATCTGACTGAAGGATGTTTTAAGATCCAAACTGACAAAACTTGATCTTGGTTAAAATGCTCAGAAGAAAAACATGAACGAAATGTCACTAGTTGCCTTCCTTGCTATAGTTGACATCAGCTATTGCGTTCAAGTTGCGGTGTAGTGCGTCTCTATTCTGTCGATCTCCTTGTAACTATAGACATCATAATCACGCTTTAGCTTGATCTAAGCTTGATCTTGTTTCCTGTTAGAGTTTTAACAGGAAACAAGTTTTGTAGATTTGATAGAATCAATTTGTCAAACAATAGAAAAATACTGATATTTTCTGATATCTACTGAAATATTGTGCGAGTCCATCTTTAAGCGAGTATAGATAAAGAATTTGGAGGAGAATAAAAACTCACACTCGCTCTTGTTGCAATTTTTAAATTTACATATTCAAACATGAAAAAATACGAATGCAACAGCAGCAAGTTACAAGCCACGAAACGTGAATTCAACTTCAAAGGTTGACTTGCAACAAAATTCACATTACAGTTATTTGATATGAAAAGATTTCTGATGTCTTATTCTGCTGTGTTGTAGGTGCAAAATATGCGGAAATGTGACTACAAGCTCTTAAAAGTTCAAAAACGAACAGTTAATCGCAGATATCACGAAAAAGCTGTAGGTTGTAACCCCTTTCCAAAACGGCTCAAATGGGACGTAGTTGAAAACGATGGCTTCTGTTTACACTTTCACGCAACCTCATTCGTTGAAATATTTTCACAAATATACTTCACGCATTCAATAAAACCATGTCTATTGTCCTTACGCGTCCATTTCATCATCATTGTAATGCTGTCACTTCAAGCAGTGGCATCTCAAAACCTACCGTAAAAATTTATTTGATTTTTTAACCTTAGCTTGAAGAAGTGCATATCGTGCTCTGATAAACATGAGGAGCTTGTTGGTCACATGTGATGGTCGAAAAATGCTGCAGAAATTGTTCCAGCCATTTGGCAGAAAGTATGGGTCACATGATCAGATTACGACTAGATGATCAGACCAAGCTAAAATGAAACTGTAAAGTAGCGAGCATCTATATTTAATAAGGGCTTTCCGGTAGAACCAAAAGTGTTTGTCATAAACTAGTGCTACGGGACGTTTTATGTTGAGTCTTTTATTGGCCTTTGAACTCACGTGATAACATCACGTGTCAAAACAATAACCGCAATGGTTGAGTACGTCATCGAAATAAAAGGATTCCAACCTACAGCGGTTTCGTGATGGCGGTGATTAACTGTTCGGTTTAGAGCTTTTAGGAGCTTGCAATCCCATTCCACATATTTTGCGCCAACAACACAGCAGAGTAAGACATGGTGAATTTTTGATACCAAATAACTGTAATGTGAATTTTCTTGCAAGTCAACCTTTAATGTGATTTTAATGAGTAATTGTACACCTCATAAAGCTACCAAAAGATAAACAGTTAAAGGTATTCAAGCCAAAAGTTTGTTTGTTGGAAGGGCTCTAGGGTGAGCTCCCACCTGATGAGCCGGATTCTCTGATACTATAGTAGCCTTCTTCTTGCAGCTGCTCGAGTAGGCTAGCTTAGCCAGTGAGCCACCTGAAACATTACAACAAAACTCTACCATGAGTCAATTAACAGACCAGGATTAATGATGAACATATTTCAGAACAAATTGCAATTGCTTTCCTACGACGAGTATGTTCCATTTTAGCTAAAACGAGTTCACTTTTTCAACACTTGATCATATTTGTTCACTTTTAATAAAATTTGTAAATATATTTTAAGGTTTCAGAGCGTAGAATAAAGAACTGAAAGCTTCCACAATGAAAAAGTTCACAAATAACCAAACATGTAGCTACACAAATTACCACCGAAATATATGGATAGACAGCTTTTCAAAAACTATCATCCCATTCCATAACTTGCCAAAGAGCAATTTAGTTTGAAACCAAAAGTTTGACTAAGTAAAACGCGTAGTAACTTATTTGGTAGATCTGGAGTAAATATTAGTTATACCACTGCCTACAGCTTCTTTTACAAAATTCAGCTATATGCAAATGACTCTGAAACTTGCAGCTGACAGAGTCAAAATCTATATATTTATAAATTTGAAAGTCTGTCGTTTGGTCTTTTCAGCTATGGCTGATTATTATCTAGCAATAAAGAATCTGTTCACCAGGCAATAAACTAACCCATTGAGCTACCTGAAATGCAGTGGATTCATTGGGCGGGATGTGTCGTTATCTAGGCTAAAATATGCATAGCACTCTGCTTTACGGCGCAACGTCTATAAAGTCTGCTCTCACACCTCACATCACTAAATTTCACAACAGGGATACTAGCTTACTCAATTTAGCTGTTGGCGATGTGCTAGGTTAATGGCAGGCAACTACATTACCTGCCAGTTTATAAGCTGTTATTTAATACCCGCGCAACGCCAGACATTCATATAGTTAACAATAAAAAATGCCCGATTCTGATGCTTCCTTTACGAAAATCCATATAAATTGACCAATACTATACATGTAATTTGCCTATAAACTTGGCAGAAAATTAACAAGCCAGCAAATAATATGTAAATTCGCAACTGAGCTAGCACAAAGGATATGATGGTAATCACTTAACTTGGTAAAATGTCATCGATAACAACTTCATGCTGACCATATTAAAATTAATCTAACAGCTACACAAATACCAACATGCTGTAGATACGAACCGATATCAATGGCAAATCTGCGGGCCTGCTTTACATTGCTCAGAATGGCTGGAAGCTCTAGTGACTTAACGGTATAGGATGTATCCGTTTCTCCAGCCATGTGGATGGCCTGTTAGCTGGAGGGTCAAGGTTTGCCGGAAGATCTAGGTGACAAGATGTAAACAAACTTTACATCAAAAATCACTATGTTTCATGATGCGCATCATGCAAATTAGGAGTTGTGTGCAAGCTGCGTTACAGTGCGACTTGAGATGGCTTATGAACAATCGCATGATGCGGATTGACTCCGGCGCCTTGTTGAAAAAGTAGAGAATTGTAAGCTATAAGTTAATAATTAGTGACACACGTTTTAGTGGCGCAAACATGTGAAACCCGATTGAGAAAGGCCGACGGAAAATTGAAAATGTTTAAGAATGAATAGCGGACATGGTATTTTAATGCGCATCATTCACAAAGACTGTTTCCATTATTTGCAAGCACGATGCATTCGATAAAGTTGCTAATCGCAAAGCTTGCTTGTCTTACAGGTTTATGCCATTTCTATGCTGCAGACAACTTACGGATTGGCTCAAAGTTGCGAGCCATGCGCATCATAGAAACCGTGTTAAAGAGATATATGAGAAGCATAGATTTTATACACCTGGAACATAGATAAAACCATGGTTTCTACTGACAACTGCCTTCATAGAGTAGCCTACTAGTGGAAAGCCTGCCACAAAGGTTGGCCGCACTACTTCAATGAAAAAACGCATTATAAGTATCTCGACAAACGAGGTCTCAGCTCAGCAAACTTTAATTTCAAATATAATAAAAATGAACTGTAGAAAGTTCATTTCAGTTGGGCCAGTTGCTGCAATTGGCACTGTCAACCTAAATAGCTGGATAATGAGGAACATTTTCAAAGTTGGTTGCACCATTTCATGCTTCATACTAAAGCTGGTACTACTTGATAATCATGACAAACAAGTCTACATTGAAGCAGTTTAGACTGGTTTTGATGATTAGTGTGCAAACTGACTGCTGGCTTTTGGTGTTGTTGTCTACTCTCCTTTCATGTTTTTTTATAACAATTGGTAACTATGCAACTCTAACAGAACTCTGACAATACACACGAGGCATATGCACACTAGCGGTGCATCTCCAGTAGAATTTACCCCAAAATACTGCATATGGATTTTCTACTCTTTGAATTTGATTCGGTTAGCATCTCCACTAGTGACTGACCTCACCTACAGAATACTATTGACTGGATATTAATACCTACTCAAAAGCTGAACAAAAAAACTGGGGAAAGAAGAAGATAATTGAGAAGAGACAAACATTAAACATTATGTGGCGTTTCTCAGTAAAAATCAAGCAAAGCATAAGTGACTTTTTTTAAATAAAAATATAACTACCAGTGTACCAGAGCAGGAGGACATGTGCTTTGTCAAGCTAACTGATATGGTTATGAAGTCAGCCCAGTTTGAATGTAGTGATTAGGCATAGATTTGTCGAAATTTACTACGAAGTATTGACTGATGGTTTCTACGGAGTAATATGCTGTTACTCTTAGACAATTTTAACAAATGTTTTCACTATGCTTGTGTGGCTTGTAGCACAATTTTATTTCATGAATTAGTTAATAAAACAATCAAATATTAAGATGAAGTTGTTAATCTATCGATGATCATATACTAGGGCAAAATTGGTCAAAGATAATTCATAGGAAGTTTTGATGGTATTTGTATGATCTAGGGCATAGTCAATACAAATCATAGTCATGAATTAATCCCATGAGTCTGTAATATGCAATTACAACAGCTTTACGCCTACCACTGGCTTTTTAAAAAAGGGGGCATCTATTGTTTACAAACAAAGAAAATATTGCAAAGCCTGATTAAACTGCTGCAAGCATGTACTAAACTGCAAAATTATTGATGGACATGAAACTATATTTATATATAAATCTTAGTGTTTGTCATGTCTGTTGGTCTGTTGTTTGTGTGTCCAGTTATAGCGGTAAATTTTGAAAACCAAAAAATCTGCTTCGCACTGGATTTGCACTCGAATCCTCCAAGTCTGCAGACAAGCGTGTCTAACTACTGAGCTAAGCGGCTGCATTTCTAAACAATGACAATTGAATGATTGTGGTCATATTTATTTCAACTGCCAATGTTTAATACTGCTTGGTTAAAATAGAACGCGTCGTGCTTCAAATACCATTACATGTGACATAACGATTATTAGGCTGGCTTAAGACATGGCTCTCATTATAGTAAAGATTTAGCCTAACTTAGGTTACTTGCTTAACCCTTTGATCCCTGGCCGGTTTGTCAATGCGTGTCAGTTACCCTAGGTAATCTGTCCAACGATCCAAAGTTTTTAAACTTTTATAAAAGGTTGACTTGCAATAAAATTCACGTTACAGTTGTTTGGTATCAAAGGATTCACCATGTTTTACTCTGTTGTGTTGTAGGTGCCAAATATGTGGAAATGCGATTACAAACTCTCAAAAGCTCAAAAACGAAAAGCCGCCGTAGATTGGAATCCCTTTATTTCTCTGACGTATTCATTACAGTTTGGTTATTGTCTTGCCACGTGATGTTCTCACATGAATTGAAAGGTCAATAAAAAGCTCTATATAAACTTATCGTAGCACTAGTTTATGGCAAACACTTCGGGTTTTACCGAAGACCCCGTATCAAATATAGATGCTCACTACTTTACAGTTTTGTTTCGGTTTGGTCTAATCGTCTAGTCGTAATCTGATCATGAGACCCAATACTTCACAAACAATTTTTGCAGCACTTTTCGATTATCACAGGTGACCAACAGGCTCTTCATGATTATCAGACAGTGATATGTACTCCTTCGAGGTAAGGTTAAAAAATTAAATGAATTTTTACGGTAAGTTATAAGATATCAGTGCTAAAAGTGACAGCATTACAATGACGATAAAACAGACGCGTAAGAACAATAGACATGGTTTTATTGAATGCGTGAAGTATATTTGTGAAAATATTTCGACGAATAAGGTTGCATGAAAGTGTAAACAGAAACCATCTCCCACAGCTACGTCACATTTAAGTCATTTTGGAAAGATATTCTAATCTACGGCAGTTTCGTGATGGCAGTGATTAACTGTTCGTTTTTGAGCTTTTAAGAGCTTTTAATCACATTTCCACATATTTTGCACCTACAACACAACAGAGTAAGACATGGTGAATCTTTTCATATCAAATAACTGTAATGTGAATTCTGTTACAAGTCAACCTTTAAATATATCTAAAAATGCTCATAATACAATGATATTTGGTAAAAAACTAGTAAAAAAGTCGGGCAACCCACATCAAATGTCATCAAACAGCAAAAACAGTATTTCACCATTATTAGGGCTAAAACTATAAAATTTCATACGATTTTATAAAACTTGTAAATACATTTACAGTGGCATCATATCCATTGTGCATTTGTTTAACGTCATTTCATGACTTGAAATATACTAACAGATTGTAATTAGTGTGATAAAATTCTTTATTTGCATCAAAATCATTTATGACCTACCAACAAATAAGCTGTATCGATTTTTTCGCAATATCGTTCTAATAAAAATTGTTACTAAAACGAAGGAAGTGGGTAACGTTAATTAAAAACTGTAACAAATGGAAGTGAAAATTACGATCTAATATCATGTGCAAAAATTAATTTGATTGGTTTTTGCTGTTACTTAGAAACAGCTTTTGTAAACAAAGCCAAGACCGGAATACCGGCTTTTAGGGATTCTGACATACTCTGCGCAATGCCAGCCGTCAGGGTTCAAAGAGTTAAGCCAATTCATTGGGTAATTATCTTATTACCCATGCAACGCCGAGAATTTAGCTAGTACTTGATATAATTAAAGAGTTGAGATCATTCAAAATCTTATGTACCACAAGCTCAAGTTTCAAGCATCATCATGAAGAGAAAAAACAAGTACTCTCCCAAGTTTGCATTATAGTAACTATGGAACATATGAACTAATCAGATGTGAAGCCAATATTAAGAAAAAATCTGTGATGCTCTTGGGTGATAACGTAAAACATTCAATAGATTAAAACAGTCAAGGAAATGCATGCAGAATGTATACCGATAGATAAAAAATTACGGTTAAGCTTTAATATCGATGAAATTTATTAAAAAACGACTGTGTGATGTTTTACGACCAACTTATTTCCATTACAATGAAACATAAATAATCTAATGTTTATCTTATGATTGGCAATTCACTGATAACATTGTATCCTAACATATAACTAGCTACCTCTTTCAGTCTGATCTATAAAAAATGAGTGCAAGACTTCAGAACTTTTACATGAGCTGAGTTGAAGCTTTTGTATACTGCTAATTAGGAAACAAACATGATTTCGACCAAGTTTATAGATTGTCTGCTTATCAATTTATGCAGACTTCTATACTGAACATAGATCTGGCTTATAGTTGTAAAGCGTAAAATAGAATTAATATGTTTTAAAATATACATTGGTAGATTTGTGAACCAGAAAAATTCAAATACAACTTCATAATCTGACTCCATAATTGTAATGTGAAGCAGAAAATTTACCAGAAAAAAAAGAACAGTGAACAACTGATGCTATAGATTGAGTACAACTAAGACAGCAAACTCAACAAAGAAACAATCAAATAAAATGCAAACAGATCACATGCAGAATGAAGAACTCTGAAAAATTATCAGCATAAGTGACATCAATCCATGCAACGACCAGTAACCGGCTACATAGCCTATGCGGCTAACAACACATTTTCTGTTATCCTTGTAAATCATAAAGCTATAAAAAATTCCAACTTTTATCAATGATATACAGCCCAAATATATGGGCTGTATATCATTGGGGCTGTATATCATTGTTTTTATGAAGTATTATTATTTTTATCCGTGTATAAGCATTTCTTGTGGTTTTAAATCACCCTTATAAACTTCAAAACGCAACGTGTAGGCTATAACAAGGACATTGCCGACATACCCGTAAATAATAATGCCACCATGAAAAATTTACAAAATAAAAGCTATATAATATTGGACTAGCCTTCTTAAATTCAACCAAATATTTGTTTGACCAATGATATACAGCCCCCCTGTATATCATTGGTCAACTGGGGGCTGTATATCATTGGTTTGACACACCAATCATCTATTCATTCAGAACTCAATACACCGTTTCGCGTCAGCATTGCTAGAGCAAAGTTAATTTTTTTCTGATAATTATACGAGGCAAAGATACTAAAGCGTAATCAAGATATTTTTTAAGGTTAAATACTGTTACCCAAGTAGCGTGCAAAAGCAGGAACTTTTATTTTTACATAATTGTTATTTTTCGTTTCAAATTGCAATCAACTCGCTAATAAGCAATATCATGAAACTCATACGCCTCGACAGATTAAACAATGCTCACGCATGAACTCTCACCATAAATTATGATAGTTGCAAAAAATATTACTATGACACGAATACTATGATTTCACACAAACGAAAAATGTGTTGGTCGTGTTAAAATTTTTAGAGCTCGCTGGAAACAGACTGATAAATTACGTAACACGTTGAAAGAGTACAAATGTGCCAACAAGCATGTTATAACTCGTCCTTCGCTACAGCAGTTTAGATTAAAAAATAATATGGATTGATTCGCTAGAACGATCTTGACGAAAATGACTTGAAAATAATGTTGAACGAACGGTGCAATAGACCGTATCGCAAATTATTGAAGTTTTTTTATTCCGCAACGCCTTCCCGATGGAGTACTTGAAGGTTATTGTCTCATTTTACGGTTATTATTGTAAGGTTAAGCCACAGATATAGTAAACCATAAATATAGTATACCGTAAATATAGTAAAAGAGTTTACTATATCTATGGGTTAGGCAAATCCTGAGTTGACGATTATAAGAGTTTAGACAGTGACGTCTTAGCTAGTTAGCCGTAGCGGCAGAAATGCCACGCCTTCAATTTATAACAGATTACCGAGACACTAACTTTTATCCACCGAAACCCACTTCAAAAAGTAGCTATGGTTACCACAACAATTCCACTTCTTCATTCTTTACTTTACTAGCGAATCCCATATATTAGGAAATTTTTTCCTAGATGTTTAAAAAGATAACTCCAAAATTGCATATCAAAAACTGTAAATGGTAAAATTTGTTTTTGAATGAATAAATTGCAAACATTTTGAAAATTACTTTGACCTTATAAACTGTAGATGTCTCCAACTTTAGCTACATTGACAGATTTGCAGCAGAAATATAAAAAAAGACATATATATTCATACTGTAACACGTTTAGAAATAAAGAACTACGGGCTAAATAGACTACTAGAGGTCATGATTACTGAAACTAATATACGGCTCAAACGTCTTGGAGACACGTGACACCCCATCGATATATAGTGACTAGAGAGGAGGCCGAATTTCTCTTGAGATCCTGTGTTAACACTTCACGGTGAGTGGTAAATTGCTTCCTTGAGCAATATAACGTGGCTTCGTAGGCAGTCTTGTTCGGAGAGAACTGTCATCGGTGACAATTTATTCTATTGTCAAAAAAACGACTAACAAAAAAAAGACCTAGTGATCGGAGGGTCCCTCTCTTGCTTCTCATGAGGCTCTAGGGACTAAACATCATCCAGATCCAGATTGAGGTGTAGTGGTGATTAACTAGTGATATCGGATATTGGTAGTATAGTGCTTAGTGATTTTTCGTGGTGAATTTTCTGGGGAGTAGTGGTAAGTGGCCAAGTGGGTGATATTATACAAAGTAAGCGGTGATTATACAGTGGTGTAGAGATTTCGAAGGATGTTCGAAGTTGAGTGTAAGCTAATTTAAATATGGCTAGGAGTTTGAAGTTTAATGAATATCCGAAATTAGTAATTAGTAGTGATGGTGTTAGTGGATCATGGAAAATTGGTTAGCTTAGTTTGAACTCGGTGTTGAGATGATGACTATAAAATTAGGTGAAAAAAACGTTACAGTAAATAGTGTTGAAGAAATTGTTGATGTATTTAGAGGTATAATGAAATTAGTATCTTTGTTGAATGCAACGGTAAGACAGGTAGAGCAGCTTTGACATCTTTAGGATTTGATCCAAAAAGTGCAACTTCTACATATGATTGAGCTATGGAACTTTTAAAAAACTGTATGAATTTGAAGCAACTGTTTATGTTGAGACAATGAAATTTTTAACTGCTACTCCGGCGGTAGGAGAAAATTAAAATGATCATTTATTACGAATTGAAGATTTAGGGAAAAAAAATGATTTTTGGAGCTGAACATGATGCTTTGAGACAAGAATTTGCTTTAGCTATTGTAGTAAATGACTTGAAAGAATCATCTCTTCGATCTCAATCGATGCGCCAAAATGATTTGAATTGGTTTGTTTTCAAGTATTCTGAGAACTTAAAGATAGCTAGAAATTCAGAAAGAACTATAGAAACTGTTAAGGTAGGCAGTTTTAGCCCTTTCGCGGGCAAAGCAACATTTTTGTCGCTTCGCGATACTCCTTCAAATGGGCAGAGCGACAATTTTGTCGCCAGAGTAATATATTTCTTTTATTACTTCTGTTGGTTAACTAAAGGCCGTTTTTTGTTTACTTTTTTGATCGATAGCAAGCTACGATATATTGGCTTCGGTTGGCCTCTAAAAAAATTTCTGTTTGCACAAAACAATAGTTTTTAGCAGTATTAAATGAATAAAAATTGCGAAAAAAATTAGAAAACTGTTCGAAATAATTTTCAATTATTTTTTTCTTTTTGGTTCTGTTTTAGCCGTTATTTACTGGAAGCTTCGATAGTTTTATTTTAGTTTATCGTCATGACAACTTCTAAGAAAACTCTCCGTGATTTTTCTAATACAACAAGTACTAGTACTAGAGTTAGTATGAGAATCGCAGCTGACTGACTTTTTAGATTTAGTAGCCAGAGATGAATCAGGTTTAAATTGTGATTGTAATTATTTTACATCTGGAAGTGATATTGATGGAAAAGCTGGTAGCAGTAATGATGATGAGGTTGGTGGGGTGATGTTACTGCCTGGAAGAATATTACCAATATAAAAAGAGATAAATCTTCTACCATTCATCAGTTTGTAGTAGTGACAGGTCCGTATTTACTCCAGTAGATGCTATGTGATTGGTACAAAAAGACAAGAATAAGCACCTGGTGCAAAGACTGATGTAGGCATTTGTAAAGGAGAATGCTTCTGGATATATTGTACAGAAATTGTGCTAATTAAAGTGTACACTTGTGTCATAAAAATATATACAATATATATCTATATCTTGGTAGATCTGCATATATATAAATATTTTTATGTTATACATTTTTATTCATTTATAATACATAGATGTATATATATATACATCTGGACATATACATGTATACATATGCATGTTTATGCATAGATATGTTCACACAGTAACATACAAAAGAGTGTATAAATCTTTTATAAGAAGTTGATATTCCAGAAAATTAATTCGCCAACGGGGGCCTGATATAGTCCTAAAAATTCGCCTGCGAAAGGGTTAATATAAAATTAGAAGTAGATGCAGTAGAAAACATTTCAGAGTGCAACGATAATCAATCTAAATTTGACTCTGGTTCGGATAATGAAAGAGAAGTGAATAGAGTATCTTCTAGAGATAAACATAAATCTAGAGGGTAAAGATAGGAAATAAATTAAATATAAGGATTATAGCAAAGATAGAAGCTCTAAAAACTATAGTGGTTCAACGAGAGATTATACTAGAGAAAGAAGGTTTAGATGGGAAAGGAGAAGTAGAGATAGGTATTCCCCGGGGATATGATAGGTCTAACAAAAGCTCTAGACGGTACCTATCTTCAGGGAAAAATAACTGCTATGATTGTAGAATGAGAGGACATGAAATCAGATTTTGTCCTGAGGTAAGATGCTATTTTCTGTTACCAAAGGGCCCACAATTCAGGACTGTAAGTTACATAGGTGTCAAAGAAGAGATAGGTATGGAAGTAGGGAAGGTAGAAGAAGTCTCACTCCCAGAGTAAGGTTTGCTGAATCTAGTAATAGCAGCTGACTAGATGAGAAGTTTGTCAGAAATTTATCTGTAAATGGTAACATTGAGTCTACTTTCGACACATCAGCTGATGTACATGTATCTACTTTGACTGAGAAACCTAGTAGAAAGCATGGTTTGAATTTAAAAGAACCCAAGCCAATTTGGAATGGAGCTGATGGAAATATACTGAATGTTCTAGGAGTAGCTGATGTAGCTATTAAGAGTACTTATAGAGTTATTGATACTTCTGTTTACATACTTGAAGGTACTAAAAGAAATCTTTTAGGTATGCCCGAAATTAAGAAATTGAGTTTGTTAGCAGCTATTAATGCTTTGTGTGCGAAAGTTTTTGACCCCTTGAAGGAATTTTCTAAGACATTTGAGGGACTCGGAACAATGCCTGGTATTTTCAGTATTGACTTGAATAGAAATGCTGAACATGATAGATTGTACGCACCTAGGCCTGTTGCAGCAAGTTTGCACAAAACAGCTAAAAAGGAAATTGATAAAATGTTGGAAAGTAAGGCTATAAAACCTATAACAAAGGCAACTGATTGATGTTTTGGTCTTAATATTGCTCCAACACAGGGTGGTAAGATTAGAATGTGCAGAGATTTGATCAATTTGTAAAGTGTTAGAATGGAAGTATATCCTTCACCCAGGATTTCAGACATGTCGAGTAAATTGTCAAAAGGAGTTATGTTTTTAAAACTTGATGCTAATTTTTGATTTTTGCAAGTTAGAATTGATGGGAAATGCATGGAGTTAATGATTTTTGTAACCCCATGGGGTAGATTTTGCTTCAAAAGAATGTTTTTTAGGAGATCTTCAGCCCCTGAATTTTTTCAGAGTGAAATGGGAAAGATATTGAAAGGTTTAAACGGAATTGTATGTTTGATGAATGACATTTTAGTTTACGGGAAACCAACCGAATACTGGCAACGATTGCGTGAAGTTTTGAAAAGAATTTAGAAGTCTGGAATGACTTTGAGAAAAGAAAAAAGTGAATTTGGATGTACTGAAGTGAAGTTTTTAGGACATTTGGTTAGCAGTTCTGGTATTAAACCAGAACCAGGTAAAATAAAAGCTATAATTAAAATGAAGCCGCCGAGAATCAGAAAATGAGGCTAGAATATTTACTGGAATGGTAAATTATTTAATGAAGCTTAATAAAGAATTAGCTAGTGTATGAACTCCCATTTATGGAGTAACTGGCAGTAAATCAGAATGTTCTTGAGGTTCTGATTAATGAGAAGCTTTTGAAACTGTTAAGAATAAGATTTTTAATAGTCCAGTATTATGTGCTTTCAAGATAAATGCTAAGCATAGTCTACGCTGATGCTAAAAATGCACTAGGTACAATTTTGCTACAGTATAACGAGGAAGGTGCGTTGCAACCTGTAGAATATGCTTCTGGGAAAATGACTGAAACTGAAGGTAGATATGCCATGGTTGAAAAAAAGCTTTAGCTATGACATGGGCATGTGAGAAATTTGGTTATTATTTAGTTGGTAAAACATTTGAAATAAAAATTGACCATACGAAAAAGATTTGTCTAAATTACCTGTAAGGGTACAATGTTTTAAATTAAACTAATGCGATATGATCATGATATTTTTCATACTCACGGAAAATATATGTTCATTAGGCCTACTGATTAGCTTAGCCGTCCAAACAGTGGTGCTGTTTGTGATGAGGTAAAGCTAATTGTAATAAGTTAGAAGATAATGTGAACTTGATAGTTTCCTCTTCTGCATATGGAGATGTAAAGGAAGATTCTTTGGGAAAAGGTTAATAAAGATTCAGACGCTCTAAAGTGTATAGAGTAATTGTATTCTGGATGGCCGTCTGAATTGGATGACTTCAGTGAAGAACTGATGGGTTCATATGGATCTAGAGAGAGATTATGTATCTGTAATAATATATTGTTGTATGAATCTAGGCTGTACATTATTAATTCATTGAGACCACAGTATTTGGAAATTTGTCATGAAGGTCATCAGGGCATAACAAAATGTTGTAGATGAGCTCAACGTCATTTTTGGTGGCCTGGTCATAGTAAAGAGATACATGTAGTAGATTATTTAAATTTATGTAATGTTTGTATTATGCAGTCAAACACCAACCCTTGTATGAAGCAGAATTGCTTTCTAAGCCATGGGATGTGGTAGGTTCTGACATACTTGTGTTTAATAATGAATATTATATAATTGTTATAGACCATTATTCTTTATTATTATATTCTATAACGTGGATAGAATATTTGCATATCGAATCTCAAACTGCTAAAGAGATAGTTCGAGTACTTGAGTATCTGTTTTTTCGATTCGGTATACCTAATGTTATTAGGTCTGAATATAGAACTTGTTATGCTAGTAAAGAGTTTAGAAACTTTGGTGAGAAAATGGGTTTTATTGTAACTACTAGTAGCCTATGGTATCCTTGCTTTAATGGTTTAGCAGAAAGTGCTGTGAGATTTGTGAAAGGATTACTGGAAAAATGTGAAGATAAAGATGTGGCTTTGTCTGCATATTGGACTACACCTATGTCTTCAGGATATATGCCAAGTGACTTGATTTTTGGTCGACTCATCAGATCAAATTTGGGTTTGCCATATGAAAGTGATATAGACTATGGACTGTTTGAGGAAAATAAAGTTAGACGTAAAAAGAAAATAAAGAAACATTGGGATAAAAAGAAATAGTTTCCAAGTTAGACGAGTTAAAACCTGGCCGAATGGTTTATGTAAAAGCCCTTATTGATGTAGGTTCAAAAGGTATAGTTTTGAGAAAAGATAAATCTTCTGAAAGTTACTGGGTTAATGTAGGCATGAGTAAAATACGTGGAAATAGAAAACACTTGTTTTTGTTGAATTCTGTTGAGGATAGAGTTGTTCCGGGAGAGAGTAATGATCTGCCTAGAAGAAATTCTAGAAGTGAATTTGTGCCTATTGGTAGAGAACCAGTTGCCACTAGCTCAGTTCGAGTTAGTAAACCACCTTTGAAATATAGTATGGGGTATTATAAATGAATTTGTTTATAGTTTCAGATTGCTATCACTTAATTCTTTACTACTGACTGGATCAATGCTTATGGCAAGTGCTGGCGAGTCACCGAGAGGTGGCGGTGCTGAGAAAGGCGGTGCAGGTAGAGACGGATGTAGAGCAGCGAATAGAGGTTTGAAGGTGACTAAGGGTGCTGAGAGTAACCTGGTGTTTAGTAAGCAGAAGGGGAGCGAATCAGGTAAGAATGAGAAAGAAGGTAAGAGAGAAGTGTATCGTAAGCCAGGTAACATTAAGTTTGTTAGCTGTAAAAGCTTTAAAGATCACTATGGTGCTCAGTGTCCTGGGTTCATTTGTTATAACTGTAAAGGTCAAGGTCATTATGCTCGAGATTGTAAGAAAAAATTGTGTAGATTTTGTGGAGGGTTAGACCATAGACTTGAAAGTTGTACTCTGGGTGGGTCTTCTTATAAAGAGATTGTAGCTGGTATTAAGCGTAGGGTAGAGGATAGTAGCAATAGTGGACCTGATTCTAAGTTGAAAATGCCTAGTTCGAGTTTACCCTTTGTTGCTAAGGTTGATAGTTTTGTAGAGGAGATTGAGTCCGAGTCTGTTTTGGCCGAGGCTGCCACTGAGCAGAGGAGAGCTATGCTCTTGCATAGGAGGAGGGAAGTAGAGGAGCAGTACAAACACGCATTGTCTGCTATAGAGAAGGACGGGAGAGAGTTGGAGGAGGAGGTTGAAAGTGCGAGGGAGTATAGAGAGGCTCTGATGCTCTTGGCTGCTGTAAAGCAAAAGAGGGCTCAGAGGAGAAGCGCCAAGAACGCAAGTTCTCTACCTGCTACTAGGAAGGAGAGTAAGGTTGAGGAATCCAAAGATGAGATCCAACCTGAAATCTCCGTTGTGAGAGTAGTTCCTAGCAGAGATGCTAGTAGTGTGGAGAGTAAGGTTGAGGAACCCAAAGAGGAGGTCCAACCTGAAAGCTCCGTCGTTAAGAGTGGCAATGACGACCAGCTTGCTGGTTCTTAGACAAAGAGCGGCAATGAAGGCCAGCTTGCTGGTTCTGAGCCAAAAGTTAAGTGTGGCAATGACGACCAGATTGCTGGTTCCGAGCCAAAGGATCGACAATTAAGGCCAGCTTCCTGGCTCTGAGCTAAAAGTTACAGGTAACCCAGTGGCAATGGAACTGGAGCTTAGAAAGACCAATTGGTATGGAGAGAGTGTTAGTATGGATAACTGTCAGTTGTTAAATGAAGATGAGGAGAGATGTTACATGTTAGATGTAGATTGAGATGGATTGGGTTGTGATTAAAATTGTTAGATTTGCGGTAACAGATGACCGAAAAAAAGATGAGTAAGTCAACAGATTAGCGGGTTAGTAGAAAACTGTATATATATTTATCTGATCTTGGAAATTTAGTAATTATGATTAATTATGATTTAAAGCTTTTGTGATTATTTAGCCTGCTTGGCTTGAGAACTCTGCTTGAGTGGATTTAACGCTTGTTTGATAAGAGATTACCTGCTCTGTTAGTAGTGGTTGCGCTTAGGTGAACATTGAGTGTATTGACATTGGAATTTGTATTTGTATTTGGATTAAGCGTTGTAGTTTGAACAAAAGAGCATGTTATATATTCATACTGTGACATGTTCAGGAATTAAGAACCACAGACTAAATAGACTACCAGAGGTTATGGTTACTGAAACTAATGGATACGGCTTAACGTCTAGAAGACATGTGACCCTCCCCCATCAATATATAGTGACTAGCGAGGAGGCCGACTTTCTCTTTTGATTTTGTGTTCACGGTGAGTGGTAAATCCTATACATGTTGTTATTCGTCACACTGTTGGTTGAATGCACTCAGTCAGGTATAAGGAAGGGTATAGTTCATGTTAGAATAAGAAACCATTTCCTGTTACAACGGTTTGTTAGCTGACTCGCTGCTCATCCTAGTTGTTATAGATATCTGTAAATGCTATCACTGCAAAAATGTGAGCTGAATTGAAATTCACTGTTACTAATTTAGTCATATGGTAATATTTGATTGTTGTTTTTCTTATAATAGGGGTTCAGCGGTGTAAGCATTCTTGATACAGGAAGTAGATGGGCTTGCTGGATCTGAATACCTAATTTGTTGCTCTTTTGTTGGAGAGAATTGTGTACATGACATGATGTCTTCATCAAGTGAAAACCACGGACTCGGCACATATTCAGGAGACAGGTTCATAAAGCCTTCCGTTTTATAGGCTAAAACTGCAAACGCATGCTTACATGGATTCAGATGCTGCTAGAAGTCATAGCACTCATATGAGGGATCAAGAGTGACTACTTTTTTCCGAATCACCCAGAACCTCGTACATGCCGGCCTCAAAACTCGATAGTTGCACATTACCAGCAAGTGCCTCGTCAAAAACTCTCATGGTTTGACACGCTTTGACCATCTCTTTGGGTCGATTTCACAGGTATTCTGGTATGTCGGAGCTGTACACTCGCCGCAAGCCAGAACACATGTCATTGTTAATATGATACCTAAAAAGCAAATTATCATGAAGTTTAGAGTAGCCAACACACAGAAGATTAAAGTATGCATCTAGACAAAACACCACAAGATATGCTGTGCTATACAATATATACTATGTAGTATATATATATAATTTTATATATGCTGTATATGTATTTTTGTTCATATTATAAATATTATAAAATGTAAAAAATATGATGTGCAGTAAAGTGATGAAATGATATGTAAAAATTAATATCAAGGCGTAATATTGTATCAATGCTGATATGCAAACATGAATACATGTATAACATCAATTACTTACTTGATATACCATTCCGAAATTTGTTAATCATAGCAAAGGTTAAAGCACCAGACCAGGACATTCACCTGTAGCTGGATAAATAAATCACATCTCAATCCCTTTCGAATCCAATCACACAACCTCATGATAATAACCGCACTGTCCATGGTAAACTCGGGTGAGCGGAAATGGTTAGATTTGCCACACAGATAAGAGTGATGTGAATGGGATTATAGAAGGGGCATCTCACCGTATTCAGATCGGATTGCCAATGTACATGCAATGGCGATTGCTAAAAAAAGCAGCAACACATGACTTTTCAGAAACTCAGGTTTTTGGAGTTATGTGCAGTAAAAGGAATTGTTTGCCATCCACATAAAATGCTGGAAAAGCCTTGAACCCCATATTACAAATACATACAAAGTAAGACTTCTCAATATATCCAATACTTTCCTGCACAACTGTAAACAAAGCTGTCTCAGTTAGTGCATCTAATAGTTTGTTGTGGTCACATTCAATCTTGGAGCTACATGTGGACTATCAGTGAGTGGAGCTTGTGAGACTTCCAATGTGGAAGTGCATTGCAGAAAATTCAGTGAAGACATAGTTTTGAGAACATACTTTTCAAAGAGCTCTAAGACGAATTGAGAGATTAGAATGTGCAACACGCGAGAAAGTGTATTACAAGTTCGGTATCGCAAATTTTGTAGCTTGAAATGTCGATTTATCCGCTCAATCCCATTGTCGGTCCATACGCAGAAGAGTAATCTATCTCTGCGGTAATATTCAGCCCATTGCTACAAAACATGTTGAGCGCTTTGATGCGTATTTGCACAATGGGACAATTTTATGCAACGATATCTTGCGAGGTCACAAAGTCAATGTCTTTCATTAGCCAAATTAACTCGGCACTGGTGCAGTTTTCCTGCGAAGCTATTAAAGATCTAGAGGCTCAGGCGTGATTGAAACATACAACGCAATTTAACTTTTGGAAAAACCATCTCGAAGGAAAGACATCATGAGGTGCAATGTAAAAATAAACCAAATAATGGGCTTTTTATTTCGTTTGAAACCGACATGATTTTCTAAAGAAGATGGATAGGTTCTAAATGAATCCTACATATTTCTAGATTCCACCACTTTCAACTTTCATACTACACGTAACTATTGCCAGCTAGGGTCTAAAAATGTTACTATACTTCCTTTCCTTAGACTTCAATCGGTTCTGATTTTGACTTACCTTTAATAAATTGCCTCGGAGCCGCTGCTGCTTCAAATATTCTTTAAAATTCTTACTTTTTGTCGACCAGCTAAAATTCTCAATGACCCTCTGGTTCGTGATGTATTCCTCCTTATAGCATTTCTCCTATAGTAACCAGTTAGTAGGCTATAAAGGTAAATAATTCCTTACGAACGGCGCTACTTTAGCTAATCAAAGTAAGATAGATTTTAGATCAGAGATATTTTAGGGCTGATTCTCACACAGGACTACATTACATAATAGAACTTTTCGGATCTTCCCAGATGTGCTAAGACATAGGTGGATATCTCTGTCTTTATTATCAAATGGAAGTATTTGCGCTTGAGACAGCATGGGAAATTTTATGTTGGTTGTGTCCAGTAAAATAAACGTTGATGCTGTAATAAACATTGAAGAATTCTCACGAGTCAAATGCGGACCTTGAAAAAGCAATTCTCTGAAGGCCACGGAGAACAACTCGCTGTTCCTCTAAGCTTAGTTTATACTCTTTCCTTTTGACTGCTCTCTCTCAAGTTTGTTCCCGGTGAAAGTTGCGCAGCAGTACTTTAATCTCTGTTACATATTCAGACATCTGAATTAACTTTATTATTAACAGTTATACATATAGTTAAGTCTATGGAAAACTTGATAAGAATGCAATACGTACCCATCTGGTTGATTCATGAATTTGAAAAAATTTGATGGACCAACAAAAAATACAAGCCAATTCAGCCATTACACCAACCTGAGTATGCTTGTTAAACAAAGGAAAATCCTGACTCAAGTGGAGGCAGGATTTGTGCATTCATATGTTCAATATTTTCAACAAGTTGTTATGTTAGCATGCTTACATGTTCATATGTTCAACAAGTGCATTTATATGTTGTGTGAAGTGGGTTACAGTGGGAAATAGTTACAATACTATTTGTGGCTGATGTGGCAAAAGATACAACACTTACCACTAAACACGTGTTCTATGGCAGCAATTTCTTGATCTGCAGATCTGCATGATCAAATATCCATGACTGGAGGAGTGTCCATGAACCGGTCCACTTCTTAATAACTTCAAGAGCTTCCTAATGCTCTCAGTTTTCTCATCATTCAAGATGAAGGTTGCAATTACTTAAAATACTTGAGGGCTGTATATCATTGGTACAATAAAAGATGTGTTTGAAAAACATCATGATTATTGGATTGGATCGCAGTTTTTAAATTACATTTGTTTATGCTTACAGTCAACTCAGCAAGTTAATTATTTATATTGAAAACATGGAGAAATTTGAATTATTGATTAGTCATTTTTAAATAATTTACGTCGAGGCCAAATTTGTTATACAAATACCATTGGTAATGAAATAATGAAAAAACTTCAATTTAAGTCACTGCTGTAAAAATATAGTGAAGTATTAAATGGAGACTTATTGCGTGCTGTGAATGGTTTGTTGGCCACTAATGCACATAGGCAAATTGTTATACTTGTTATAGCCACATTTCTAGTAAAACATATGTGCAAAAAACAATTTGACTAAATAAAACTATTTAAATTATTGATGTTTATACCAAACTCGCTAAACATAAACTGTAATTTCAAATAATCAAGCTTAAGTCATTTTATTTGGACAAAAAATATTGCTAAACTTTTGATGCCTAATAATTAAAACGTTTATGCTGTGTATGAATAAACAATCAGTTATTGCTGCTAACTTGCTGACTTTTTTAATTGTTACTGATTATGCTGATTCCAATTCCCCAACTAAATACTATTTATCACCTGGAGCTTCTAACATCATTTATGATACAGGAGATCTTGAGATGCTAATGGTTTAACTACTTTTCTGCTCATTGAAATGACACAAATTTGGATTCAGGAGTGTGTTTCATTTGGTTTGCAATTTTGGGTTACAGTTTATATAGAGGTATTCATAGATGTATAGTGTAAACTATATGTGTATGCCTATAAAGCAATTTACGACTTCATTAGTGGGAGAAGATAAATTCGGTTTCCATAATCGAGGTGGCTCTATTGATGTCACCATCTCTTCATTTTTGCGTAACAACAAAAAATCTCTATATATATATATATGTATATATGTATTTTGATATACTCAATTTGGAAATGGTTAAGATAATACGCATAAGTAGCATACCGAACAGTTTACACCACATATTAACAACCACAACGATTAAATGAATGTTTTATAATAGTAAAGATTCTGTGTTAAAACTACATGTAAGCTTAAAATAACATTGTGTAATCTTTCCTTTGACAGTAGAGAGAGATTGCCATCAAAAAAAGACTAGCCGCTTTAGGTCAGCAGGTGTTGCATAAGACTTTACAGCTGAACTTGCTGGCTATACAAGGGCAGTATAAGCTAAGCGATTAGTACCACTGAGTTCTAAGGTTTTAAATGATCTAGAGAAGCATGGCCTCCACCTGAGCCAAGAGATATGTGCCCTCTCACAGCCACTGATTGTCTACTTGGGAAACTGCATAGATAAGGATGATCTGCGTCTAGCAACTGGTAAACTGCGAGCAGTGTAGAAAGCACCGCGTTCATTAAATGATTGAGCGCTACACTTTTAAAATAGTCATCAACCGATAGCAGAAGATTATTTTCTGGTGTTTATTTACTTACCAAACCACTTACACCACTTACACCTACTGTTAAAGCAACGAACTATCTGGGTTAGTCCGCTAGACATATAGACACAAATAGACAACGAAATATAGCAAACTAAAAGTTTATATCGATCAATGTCGCGTTCAGAAATAATGTCCTAGATCCAAGGTTATATGTGGGTTTCTTTGCGATATATTTTAGCAAGCAAAAGTAGTATGTAGAGAGCAGATCTACACAAAAAAGTGACGGATCCAGCGGGGGGATAGAAAAAGGGGGTTGCGAATTAAATTGGCTAGGGGTGTACATTGAATTGCGTGGAGTTGAATGAGATGTTGGGGTTTGGGGGGAAATTGTGGTGTAGAGTAGGGGGTTGAATTCAAGGGGGTATGGATCTGCTCCTGGCGTAATCGGCGGATTATCTGTGGATGAGTCATCCGATTAGTGGGGGATGAGTCATCCGATTAAACGTGGATTATCGCGGGATTAGTCGGGGGAATCGTTGCGGATTAGTCGGCCGAATCGTCGCGGATTATCGGTGGATTAGTGGGGGTGAATATCTGGGACATCGAGGGCTGGTTGGTTTTCCGGAGTGGATCTCGCGGATTATTGAGGAGAGCGAGAGATAACCGGATGAGTGGGGGGTTAATATCTGGGACACCGAGGGGTTGATTTTCCGGAGAATGTTATATATTTGGTTGAATGAGAGATAAGTTTTTATTATAAAATATAAACTATAAATGTTACAAAAAATTCAAAATCATTCTGTCATTCGTCAAACGAATACTTACCTATACCTACCTTAGTACAATTCCTCCATCTGTCCATTGGGCCTTCTTTTTTTGCTCATCCCTCTATTTACTGGGCAAGAGACTGTTATGGAATGGTTAAGCCAAACCAAACAGGAGAATTCCATAGGCAAGCCTAGGAAAACAGTCAGGTCGAATGCCAAGGCGCTTGTCCACACGACAGCCTGAACACAGCGACACTCAACGAACTTAATCGCGAGTAGCCGGCTAACAGAATTCTAGCTGAAGCATACAAGCCTTATAGGTGCTAGGCCAATAGGCTAAAAGTGCTCAAAAATCCATTTTTTTGTGGCGAGGTCTTGGACTTACATGAAAATTTGTGTCTAGTACCTTTAAGACCTGAACTGTTAGAAAATGCAAAGATACTGTGGCTAAAATCTTCACATGTACCTCTAAATGGCTTCTGAACATGACCCTCAAGTGCATTTTTATCCATTTTCGCCAGAATTTCTACTTTTTGAGTCTCATAAATCAATGTTAAAAACTATTTTCTTTGTTCTAATTAATGCATATAATTGATAATTGTCTGATGATAGTATAAAACAATTTTTAGCCAAAACTGACAAGTACAGAATAAAAAAACCTTTCGTTTTTGGCCCAAAACGGCTATCAGCCGCTGAAGGAAAACTAAGCTATATGAGGTAAAAATCTGATTAGATTACAGCAACCAGTGAGGATGGAAATTATTTAGGCATTCAGATATCCAGTTGAAAGTATCGTATTTTGTTCAAAAGCTTAGTGTGACAATTTGACAATAAATCAAAGGGGGGATAACTCTGGTAATGTACTCCATTACACACAACGCCCATTGCTTGTTGATTATGCAGATACATATTATTAATTATGGTACATACAAAACTACATTTACACAATTAACACAGCGTACAACAGCATCACTACATCATTGGGTCTGAGATGTAAGTCAGTGTTGTCAGCATCTTGCAGTTGATGGTGCGATTTAGCTGCGACAAAAGTAAACTCCTTCAGCAGGAATACCTGAAGGCTCTCCAAGCTTTCAGAATGAGACTGTAATCGAACATGGTCCTTCATTAGAGAGAGACCTGAGCGTTTTCCTAATATGTATGGTGATAGACAAGGCTTTTTTGGGCTTTCATTAAGCGAGCCGTCTTTGATACAGGTGTTGATGTTGTACGTTGTACGGGAACGGATACATAGCTGTTTTGGAATATGATACCATTTACTTTATGAGTTGTTGCCTCTCCAGTTTTTTTTTTCATTGATGTCTATGGTGTCATACACTAAAGTGGTCGGTCTATGTAAAACATGTTCTTGAGGAACCATGGAGTCCTTGTCTACTTCTCTCTGGGCAATGCTGGTCTCAGCTCTGTAAATAGTCCCGTTGCTCACACAGTGTCCGTAGTTATTCAGCAAGGACACACGATCTGCGGAACCAGTAATGTTTCTAACTGCTATTCCCAATACCATAGATTTTGGACAAGGATTCCTTCCCTTCATTCGCAGCATGTCATGATGTCCTGACATACTGAAAAGCTTTGTTGCATAGTCAGACCTGATAGAACTATATTCAGAGAAATCGTCTATATCTTTAACAAGGCCTGAGATAACAGCTAAGAAGTTAAAAAGCTCTGCCGGACTTGCAGTGTAAAACTGGTCCAAAGTTGTGTTTGAAGCACTGGGTGGGAATGGTGTTTTATACTTATGATTGTCTATTGAGTTCTTTAGTGACACACTTGCATGACTTAGCTTAGAACCATCAGTGTTGATATATATTTCTACCAAACTGCAATCGCTGTCGTCGTCTAATTTTGAATTGGACATGATGTCTGCAAGTTTCACACCTGGAGCGTAGACTAACTCTGAGGCTTTGCAGGATTTAGGTTGCTCGAAGATTAACTCAGGGAACTGCTTTTTGAATAGCGTCTTCAGTTTTGACGTTCTGTATGAAAAAAATGTAATTTTTTCAATGGCATACATCAACACACAAATTACATTAGAAGTCACAGTAGTCCATGAACATTAACCAGCCACACATGCGTTAGTTGATTTTGATGCTCTTTTTCATCAGTGAAGCTTTTGTAGAGTGCAAGCAGCTCTGTCATGGCGAAGCACTCCTTTGAGATGATAACTTTTTGGAGAAGTTCCGCACAAAACTGTGGATGTAGTTCATTGGTAGTATCATCAGTAAGGTCAGATCGAGATCTAATAACAAGACACAAAAATCATAACATCATTTGACATGATTACCAGGAGCTAACAACAGTAGTGATAGTATATTCCATAATATAAGGGGTGCAACATACAAAACACAGTATCAATGGAAAAGTAGGTTAAGAAAGAATATGCAGTGTACTGTTTGTACTAGTTCACTATCCTACACTGTTACATAGTATGAAAGCCATAACCATTTTCATGAGTAGCCACACAAGTGTTAGGTGTTGATTGCTATTGTTATATGTTTACACACAAAACAATATGCCATGAGATTAAAGCTGCCACAATTTTGCAAGGTTACCTGGTTGTAATGACTACCTGTAAAAAGATAATAAATTAGCAGACTATATAGATAACTAAAATAGATAAACCAATTTAGTGAATTATGTGAAAGCTGTGTCTTCCAAAGAATTAATGATGACAATTTGAAACAACACTGTTGCCTGTTGCAGTAACCACAGAGACGTAACTTTTATATTGTATACAGTATGTAACAGGTGAGTTGACAATGAAATGACCAACCTGTCAGCATCAGCTATGTTTGTGGGTGGACCTCTCCTTATAAACAGCTTGCAACAACGCTCAAGATACATAATTTCTATTGTCACTGCATCACCAACACCAAAATGTACAGATATATTGTCATCAGTAACCTCTCCGCAACTTGCTTCAGCTTGTCTAGAATGTCGTTTCAACAGAGTATATAAAATAAATTACGCTGACTGAGACCTCATCTCAAATTAGTTCTATTTTGCCTGTAAATATAAATAGTGGCCTATAGAGAAGAAGCTACATAGTACAAGCTAATTAATCTTTGATACCTGCTTCTTTTGTTTCTCCTTTATTAGTTTGTCTCTTCGAGTACCGTGTCTCTTTTTATAGAAGAAGCTATCCTTCTTCTTGCATATGACACAAATTGCAGGCAGCACACGTCTGATCAAGCATCTAGTCTTGACATCTGAATGTGAGCGTAGTTTTTTCCTCACTGGAGGATCAGTGTCAGAAGAAGATGTTAAGTATATCTGACCTTCTAATGTCTTTAAAAACATAACAGGGTTATAGTCTCATCAATATGCTAATGTGATCTTCATTGTCCTTCTGATCATGCTAACCAAAGTTCCTTTGTTTGTTTGGGTTCTAATTACAGTTTTGTTTGGTTAAGGGAGTAAGGTAAAAAAACAAGCAATTCAAGCACCATTAACATGTGTATAAACCAGTGAATTTGATGAACAATTCTTTGTTGGGAACAAACACCCCTCACATGTACGGCAGCTTTTCCCCTTTTCTGTGCATTGGCTAACTTATTTTTATCAGTAAATCTAGAGTAACAGGCCTTTTGAATGTAAGCACACTCAATTATAGGGGTCACCATAGAGGCCAAACTTTATTCTGGCTGTTTTTCTGAAGATTGTCATATTTCTAGGCACTTTTAAAAGCTAATGTTTTACCAGTCAATTTTTTGATATACCCTGGATTATTTGATGTACTGTCCTCACAGGGTTAAATAACTGAGTCCAACTGATTCAGGTTCATATTGTTTATTTGAAACTCAAACCGTGAAAACTAAAATAAAAGCGTAACATAATGACATAAAATATTTTGGCATGTGTTTGTAGAAGCTTTCAACAGAACACTGTAGAAACACTTGTAGAAAACTTGTAGAACACTTTCAACCTATATAAAATCAATAAAATATCTATGTTCTATAATATGCAAATGCTACAATAATTACATGAATGATTGCTAGTAATATAAATTGCATACCTCTTTGGCCTTCTACCCAGGTAAGGCAGTAAAAAGATTTGATCACTTGTATGTCAAGCTATGACTGTTGATAAAGTGTAGATATAAAAAACTACATGCTGCCAACTAGCAGAGTATCTTGGTATAAAAATGGCTTAGTACAAATCAGCAGAGTTTATTTACTGTTGGCTATAACATAAACAAAAATACAATTTATTGCAAAATGGCAATGCAAGAGCTATGAATCTCTCTAGCTTAGATAAAAATACACAAAATAGGATTAAAATGGTCAATTTGATTCATAGGCAGCATCAGTGCAATCTACAAGCATAGATTATATAAACACGCTTCACTAACTAAGCTATTATATTGTCGTTAATGCGATGATGATCTTCGTTGGCTATTCCGTAGGCGCTAGGTGAATTTGAAGTTTGCTTACTACATTTGATAGGAGATGACAGCAGCACTCCGTGGCTAGCACATGTTGAGAAAATTGTTGAATCAAAAGCACCAAGTAATAATAATAACAAGATAAAGCTTAATACATAATGTAGTTACAAGTTAGCTGTCTGATGTTATTGCAGGAAATTCACATTATAAATGTGCAGCTGAATCGGTAAAATCAGCATTGTCCAATAGGATTGCTCGATTTTGTATGTAGGGGAATATAACTCCATTATTTGTTGGAGTTGCTTCCCCAAATCTTCAAATACAAAAAACTACCCTTTGTGAAGATTTTTCACGCAGTATCTTACTATATTTGAACTCTCCATAAAAAAATGCCCCTAGCAGGCAATTTTCACTTAGGTCCATGACCTTGCCACAACATTTTTCCAAAAAGTGCGTTGGCCTAGCACCTATTATGGTATCAACGCTCGATTGCCCCAAAATCTCAATCTGTATATAAGTAGGCATCAGGAGCAGGACTAAGTGATGAAAAGGAAAATTACACTGAGCAAGCTTTTTATACAGGGTATTGAAGAATAGTGGCGTATCCAACAGAATCAATGAAGCGAAAATAGTAAACAGATTTTCGCGAAAGTGAATTTCGCGAAATTACACATTATATATATATTATATAGTCAACTTTCGCGAAATTGAATTTTGTGAAAGTGAATTTCGCGAAATTACACATTATATATATTATATAGTCAACTTTCGCGAAAGTGAATTTCGCGAAATTCAATTTCGCGAAATTACACATTATATATATTATATAGTCAACTTTCGCGAAATTGAATTTCGCGAAATTACACATTATATATACTATATAGTCAACTTTCGCTAAATAGAATTTCGCGAAAGTGAATTTCGCGAAATTCAATTTCGCGAAATTACACATTATATAGTCAACTTTCGCGAAATTGAATTTCGCGAAAGTGAATTTCGTGAAATTACACATTATATATATTATATAGTCAACTTTCGCGAAATTGAATTTCGCGAAATTACACATTATATATATTATATAGTCAACTTTCGCTAAATAGAATTTCGCGAAAGTGAATTTCGCGAAATTCAATTTCGCGAAATTACACATTATATAGTCAACTTTCGCGAAATTGAATTTCGCGAAAGTGAATTTCGCGAAATTACACATTATATATATTATATAGTCAACTTTCGCGAAATTGAATTTCGCGAAAGTGAATCTCGCGAAATTACACATTATATATTATATAGTCAACTTTCGCGAAATTGAATTTCGCGAAATTGAATTTCGCAAAAGTGAATTTCGCAAAAATTACGCATTATATATATTATATAGTCAAGTTTCGCGAAATTGAATTTCGCGAAAGTGAATTTCGCGAAATTGAATTTCGCGAAATCTGTTTATATATATCATTAGGTCACAAAATTAATGAACCACGACAACACTTCTACTTGTTATAAAACCTTCGAGCGAATATGCCTTTTCAATTCAGTTCATAACTTCACAATGAGTACCAGAGACAACAGAAAAAGGATATTTCAAGAACGATTACAATGTGCAGATAAATGTGTGAAGCGATGGGGTTACTGCTCTCATGGAATGGAAATAAGCGACCGGAAGTGAAAAGCTTGTCGATTTCTCTTACGTGAAAAGTTCTATCAAGATCTCAACGAAAGATTACGGTTTACAGTAAATACTACAAATTCAATCTAGATGTTATGTAGGAATGTTACAATGAATCTTCTCTTCTGAGTAGTAACTATGTGTTCTAGGCTGATTGTATTCATTGCAATTGCAAACTCCAATATCTTAGCAAAGTGTATGTTATATCCCTACTCAGATTAAAACAGATGAATTTGGTTCTTCGGAGTTAATTGAATGAGTTGGTTTGAATGTATATTGTAGTCTGACTGTAATCAATGCTATTGTAGATTCCCATATCTCACCAGCAAAATGGATATATCCCTAAACATACTCAGAAAAGGATGGAAGAATTTGCTTCTTCAGTAAGTATTACATGTATTTATTTCCTTAGTTCAACTGAATGAACTAATTTGTCTGAATGTTTTAGTTTTACTATAAGTCCTATTTTGTCATAGTCTGTCTGAATGTCCTATTGGGATAATCTTTCAGAAATATTGTTGAATTTCATAGTACGTGAAGTTGAGTCCTCGGAAGCTCCAATAACATAATATTTTCTTTTAAAAAGTGGTGGATCCATAACAGTGGTGGATAATTTCAGAATTTATGAAGTTTACAATCGAAGTGAATAATAAGAGGTTCTTACTTTAACCAAATTATCTAATCCGTCTGTAAACCCTATCGAGATTATCAAGCTCCAACTGACTTTATATACCATCCCTTCCGTAGCTCATCTCCTATATCATAGTACCACTCAATATATATTCGAGTTCTAAAAATAACGTATAATTCCATTGCAGACACGTCATTCTCATTCGGGAACCTCAAAGAAAGAGAAGACGTACGAACGCCAACGCTCTCGCAAACCGTCCGCCAACCCGCCGCCACCGAGCTCCCCATCAACCCCTAAAACGGCCCGGAAGAGCGACCTCTACCGGAACCCCACAAGTTCCCGTAAATCAAAAACAACCGTGACTCACCTCACACCGCGTGACTCACCTCATCACACCATGACTCAGCATGACTCAGCGAGCACTTCATAACCTTAGCTCCCAACACTCACACACCTAGCCCCCCCCCCAAACTTTCCATCAGACAACACCATGCCCCCAGCTTCTCGGGCTAAAATGTACCCAAAATCTCACTTTAAGTGCAAACGTGTGTAGATCTGCTCTCTACATACTACTAGCAAATAAATAATCAAGAATTTCCATGTAAATAGACTTTTATGTAGGGAGTGCTTGAAGAGAATCATGCATTGTGCGTTACAACAAGTTCAAGATTTTTTGGTCTAGTCTCTGAAATCTATTACCTCTTTTTTATTTACAGTTTGTCTAGTGATTTAACAAATATTACCCATTTGTTGCAGTTGCCTTGGTTCCCAGTTGGGCAACAACTTGTCTTACAAAAAGCCTGCCAATTAAAAAAGCCACTACAAAAGTTGCTTATTATGGTGTAAGCTCACATTAGGTCATTTTCTAAATTATAACCAAAGTCAATAAAAATTGAGTTTAGACATAATTAAAATTAAGCAGATTATTATTTTACAGATTTCTAGCAAATGGAATGCTCAAAAGAAAGAATTTTTTATATTGAAGTAAACCACAGTTTTCTGAAAACTTGAAGCAATGTTTTGATATAGTTTCAGTAATTTTATTCATGATAGAACTTTTTGTGAAAGACAGACATCTAATCCATTCCACAAACAGCCAAATTGCAGCCAAACAATGAATCGAGTCTGTAGATAAGATCATCAGGGGTGTCATCAGAGCATCGCATTACACTCATAGCATTGTTTCTCACTCGACACTCTCCATCATACGCTCCGTACGCATTAGCTGACATGATCTTCCCTATTTCGGAAGGCATTTCATCACTTGTCCAAACGGCATGGTGAGTACCACAGCTATTAGAAGGAGGGCACTTATCAAGCATTTTACTTCCCGCTGGGCCTGTGAATCTGAACCATTTGCGGTATAAAGCAGGATAATCACAAGCAGGTACTTTATTGGGCCATAATCTGAGCCCTTCGTGATCCTTGCGCCAAGCCTCTGTCAGATTGATGGCTGTCTGACACTCCCCAGGAGTGTCAGCAAGTGAGTGCTGAATTGACAATCCTTTTGCTCTGCAGATGTCTAGCATTTTAACCAGCTTTTCATAGACAATCTTTTCTGCGTCAAGACGGGCACTACTCGGTTTTCCAACCACTTCTCTCCTAAAATCAACGGTGTTGGAGAGTGAGCATTCCTTCTGAATTAGTGTTTGGAGAGCTTTAACTCTTTCTTGATAAACTAGATACTCAATATCTATCAGATCCATTGACCTAGTAAACTCACTCTTTGAATCTAAAAGAAGGGCACAACCATAGTTAATTATTGCAAATTTACGTAAATTATTGTTTTCCTATCTCGTTATTTTTGCTTACAGCCGTGCTTACTGTTATCAAGGTGGACGCCGAGCATCCTACAAGAAGTGCTTCTATAGGAGCTACGTCATTTACTCTAGTAGTTTGAATAGTTCATTTACTTTTATTTGTTGTGGTTTTACATAAATACTTAGCTATCAATATTGTTAACAAGCTCCACAGTGTGCTTACAGTTATACAGTTACAGTATTTTGGTATGTCACCAAATTTCTAGCGTTTAGCCGTTTAATAAAAGTTGTTTGTAAATTGGACCATTCTCATTCTAAGAGCAAAATCTATTTTGCTACAAAACAGTCCGCCCGAATTGTTCAGAGAAAAAAACCAAAAATGTAACTAAGCGCTTTGTATTTTTAAAAGCAGCACAGGAGAGTAACAGAGTCTAAAGAAACCATCTTATTGGAACTGTTTTTGTTCAATATCTACATAGTTTGCGTGCTGCAGAATATACACTAATTCATTTTCTGTAAATAGTCACTAGGATATTATTTATGTTGTATTATCAGCTGCTGATGCAATGATCTACAGAGCTTGAACTTGCTGAAATGCTACCATCACAAATTTCAGTAATTTCATGGACTAATTTTAATGCACTTTGATACAAAGTCTGTTCAGAAAATACCTCGTTGTCTTTAAAATTCAGTGTAGTTAATATAAATTTAAAAACCGGATATACATGTAATGCATAGATGAGAAAATAATTATTATGTGTATGCTAACATACACATACATGTAATAATGATTTTCTCATTTACTAATTTAACAAATTTTGTGTACGCTGTATATGGAAATAAAATCACAGAACCATTTAGACATACTAACAAGTATATCTACATGATGAACTGGGACAAACAATATGCAGATTTACCAAACTCTTAAGCATTAAAGCGATGTAAATTAGCTCTAGTGCATTGAAAAGAAAAAAGTATTTTGTCAACAATTTGATTTTGATGCTAAATTGTCAGCTAGAAAGATTAAGCAAATAAGATTTTGTCATTGTTATTGTCAAATATTGTCAATTTTTGCAAATCATTCAGAGAAACCCTTTAAGACTAACCTTTGTCACTTTGATGGTATACATCTGAGAGATCGGTTTGCTGTGAGTTAGCTGACAAAAAGATGCTTGCTAGAGCAATGCTGGCAAGAAAGACATACATACACATTCTGGTGTTTAAAGTAGTAAGGTGCATGTACACGTTTGTCAGTATGTAAGGATGCATAAATGGATGTGTTATTTTAACAACTTCAGTCAATTCCATCTGCTATTTCCCAAAGTTTTATCTATTGAATTAAAAAAGGTTTTAAACACTTGATGGAAGAGAGCTCATCAAACAATTCAACTAAATTTCTGAGTATGAAAAGAAATAAAAGAAAATGCTATAAAAACTTTAAAGAACTTGACAATAATATTTTCATTGAGCCCTCACATGGTGAATTATGGCTAGAGATAAAAGTGAAGCATGACTATCAACAAGTTATGTTCTCATCATTTTTAGTAGACTCTGCAGAGAGAATATGACACAAACTATTATTTGTTTTTTCTCAAAATTTAGTTAGGAATAAAAAGTTTTGGTTACGTAACTACCCAATAAAACGGCTCGCTAACTGATGTTAGCAATGCTTGAAAACATCCCACAAACTATTATTTGCTTTTCACACGTTATAAATAAAAAAAACAGCAATTCAGTCTGAGTGAGGCTGTGCAAAGCAACATATTTTAATGATTTTCCTAACAAACTTATTGAAAACAAATGATTTTGTATCAATTTGGTTTAAAAAAGCTGTTCAGGTTTGAACAACTCTTTTTTCTAAGCCAACACAAAGGTATCAGAGCTGATATATTTATCAAGTGGTTGACCTGCGAGTTGATTCTGTGTACAAGTCGTAGCAACCACAACATGTATAGTAAAAAAAATAAAAACGCATATAAGCCACCCTGAAATATAAGTGGCAAATATTACACTAACAGCAGACATGTCATCTAAAATTTAAATGGCAAGCGATTCAAAATACAAGTATAATTGAGGCAACAATGCACTAAACCAGTGGTGGCTAGATTGAAGTTCATGGGCCAAATGTGGCCCACTTGCCTATTTAGACAGGCCCACTTCCCTATTTAGAGTGGCCCACTTGTTTGTGCTAAATTTCAGGGGTGAAATAATACATGAAGCACACTGGATTTGTTCTGCACAACTCAAGTTCAGCATAAGTATTGTAAGCATTTCAAAAGTTCACATCATCCAACATGATGCTTTGACCAAACCTACAACTATTATACATGTAATATATAAACTTTATACATATCATACTGCATCCACATGTAATTGTGCTACACCACTTTTTTCTGCATAACTATTATTATATATGATTATTTGGTATTGTATTTATACATGTATTTACACCAGCCTTTCACTGGCTCGTAACTTCCTTTGGCTTACCTATAAATATGCTGACAATTCAATTTTGTTTCATGTACTTCTATCAATCTGTAAAATGAAACATTATTAATGGTTACCAAAGAAAAAAAGCAGAAGATTACATACTACTCAAATATTTATTGATGACCAGACAATAGAGTATCTTTTTATACTGTGTTATGCTAAATTTCAGTATTTGAAATGCAATGTTAGAGCTGTTTTTATCAATACTAACATTTAAAGACACTACAACCTAAGCACAAGAAAAAATTTCATCAAATGTGTTCACCAGGCTCTCAAGAACAAAAAACAGTGGAAAGTTTGAGAATGTCAGAAATGGCAATGTTACAAAATTTTATTTCACTAGAAAAGAGTGCTACAAAAGTTTCCTTCCATGTCTCAAAATTGCTTGCAGAAACTATGGCATCATACCACACAGTCATGCGAATCTAGTAAAATATTGCATGTTGGAAGTTGCAAAGACAGTGTTTCCTGATAAAAAAGATGTTGTTGTCAAGTTGCAATCATTCCTGTTATCTAGGCAAACATTCTCAAGACTCACAGATGAATTAGCAATTAATTAACTAGAGCAAATACATGCGGAAGTGCATAATGCACAATGGTATTTGTAAGCCCTAGTGGAATCAACAGATTCTTTGGGTGTAGTACAAATATGTATATTTATCAGGTACTTGTATTTCTGTTTTCATGACTTGTTTCATAAAAATGCATTTTTGCTGTGATGTTTATGGATATGGTTGTGAAACACTAAACATAGAAATTCATTGAATACAGAGAGCCGCATAACATGTTAGCTGTTAATAAAATGTGTTTTGTTTTCCCACGACCAAACACGAGCATAGCGATTGTTTGGGAGATTTATGATAAATGCATGTGTGCACACAACTCCCAAACAATTATCCGGTAACGACGTGACCAAACCCTTGTACCCAAATTTTGTCAACAAATTTAACCATTTTTGCGTAGAGTTGTTTAAGTATAATAATGATACAAAACACATATAAACTTATTTAAATATGTTACCAATTCTTTGAAAGGTTACCGCAACACCTTAAAACTAACCCATATGATCGGATTATATGTAAATAGACAGATTAATTCGGCCTTAAATCGAAATAAAGACTGTACAAGCCTATTTTAATCAAAATTAAGACCGGCATATGAAACGCTGATAAAACCGTGCGACAGAGAGTAGAAATATTAGGTTGCCAGCATTTCATGAGAAAAAGTGGACATTTCACCGGTCTATAGCATTGTTTAATTGCCAAAGGTTTCTATAATTAACGTAGACTGTTTGAGGCATAGACCGATTTGCAGGTACGAAAATTTGGTACACAGTTTATCAGCCTTTTTGTCTTTATCAGCCAGGTATTTTAAATTATCTAGAAAATTAACCAGATTTCTTTACATCTTATCTACAAGCTAGGGCCGGACTACAATGCCCCTTTGTGACAAGAGTATTTCTTTATTTCACTCCAGTTTGCAGAAAACTTCCAGAAGCGTGAATGCTAATGCTTGCTTTCTGTTACATATCGCTGTCAAAACCATTCTACATTCACAACGTAACCAACTTTCAAATGATATATTACACGGCAGCTTGCTGCTTTACTTTTAATATTGTATTTCAGAGATAAAATAAACATATTTCATTATTGCTGTTGTCAGTTTAATTACGTACAGTAAGTTAGGTCTACAGCTTGAATAAATATTTATTTTATTGTTGTAAAACATAAGTTTGAGATAGTAGTAGATTAGGTCTGATTTTTATACAACCTTTTGTTTTGCATAATTGATCTTTTAAATTTCATTTCAAAACAACTTAAAAACTACCATGAACATACGACCTCCCAGAACACCACGTTGTCGCAGTGGCCGTCTATGTGTCTCCTAATTATTACGAAAGAGGAGAAATAGAAGGTCCTCACAGCAACCATCAACATCAAATGCTAATGTTCAACAACACGCTATTCAAAATAATAACTACAACTCATCTGATTCAGAGAATTCTTTAGTAGATGTTTTAGGCAAAGCCTACAACATCTAACTAAAGAATTCTACTTTTGTAGAATTCTGACCTGTTGTAACTACTTTTTCAACAACCAGCAGTACGCTTTTTTTCCATTATCACTTTCGTCGTGGGATGTCGCTGATGTCGCTGATGTCGCTGATGTTGGCATTAAAGGAGACACAACAGCATATGTAATACATACAGTTACATTGAAGAAAATCAAAAAATAGGCTGTCTTTTACCAATTGTGTTTCTGTTACTACTGATGAGGCACTAGCAATAAATGGCAGAGAGCAGGGATAGTTAGGGCAATCCAAATAAGTGAACAAAAACTGCTAGCCTTCTATTGCATAATTAATCACAAACCGCTGGCTGCGTGGCAAGCTCAATAGATATTTTCTTATGTTGATGACAGGTGTAATAGACTATCAACTACCTCAGGAGCAGATTGGCACTGCTTCGCTGGAAACTAGGACAGTTTCAAAAATTATCCATGTCCGATGTGATGAGCTTCTTATCCACAAAAATGCGTGAGGGCTCAGTAAAGAAAATGCTCTCAGCAGAACATGACGGTTACCAAAAGATTTGCTTGTGTTTATTGAAACATGGCTCAAGCACTGAAATGTTGGTTACCATGTTAAAAGGTAATAAGTGCCCAACTGATGTGGCTTTTCTGATTGAGATCTGCAGACACCTCAACAAATTCAATTTAAAACTGCAAGAATAAGACAAATGAACTGTTAATGTTTATGAAACTGTGAAGTCATAAGGTTGGCAGCTATGATTGTTCCCAAGTGAAATTAAAGCAGATATGCTGCACTTTCCTTGCTGCAAGTTATTGGAAGCTGAAAAGGAGTACCTTGATGTCTTATTCTACCTGTGACCATATCAACAACTTTAGTCAAGAATTTTCAAATCATTTTAGTGATTTAAATTTTAATATTCTTCATTGTAGTAAGAATAGCCTGTAGTTATTGTTTATTCTTTACAAGTTTCTTGCCAACTGCAAATTTTCTTTTTGCTGATCATCCAGCTTCTTCACTTGCATATTTTACTATTCGCAGTTAGTAATTTAAATGTGCCTGGTCAGAATGGTTTAGTATTAAGAATTTGCCCATCAAATTATTCAATTAAAAGTTGCCATGGCTAATTCAGTATCTCTCTTTGTTTGCAGTCTAGAAATTATAAAACTCTGGGAACTAACAGATGCATTTAATTCATTTTCCTAGCATAAAGACTGTAGTACATACGTGTACACCATTCATCTATCTTAGAATCTAAGAGAAAACCGGCAATGTTTGATTTTCTTGTCAGTGCTGTTTTATTCTGCAGTATTTTCTCTGCGAGCTCTCGGCAACCTGATCAGTCAGATATCTATCTGCAACTCAATAAAAGTGAGTGTGCTACATTTCTATCAATATTGAACTGATGCTCTAGCATCTTCTCAGGAAACACAGGAAAACTTGATTTATAATTAAATCTAGTAGTTCTAGTGTACATATTGCTATCTATGTGTATATATATACATTCATTTATACAAAATAATATTTTGTAATAAATTAATATATGTATATATATTATATACATATATAGATATTTAAACATAAATACAATACACATACATGTATATATGAGTTTTTATTACATATATATATATATGAATGTTTATATTACATATACATGAATATAAATATTACATATACATGAAAATAAATATATTATATGTAATATATATTACATGAATATATAATATAATATGAATCATTCAAAATATATTATCACACGACCAAACACAAGCGAAGCGATTGTTTGGGAGGTTTATGATAAATGCATATGTGCCCACAACTCACGAAAATTATTCATCAACAGATACATATATTACATATATACGAGTATTATATATATTACATATATATATAAGAATACATATGTTACATATATATGGAGAGAAGGATAGAGAGAGGGAAAGAGAGGGAGAGAGAGGGAGGGAAAAGGAGGGAAGAGAGAGAGAGAGAGGAGAGAGAGAGAGGAAAGAGAGAGAGAGGAGAGAGAGAGCGAGAGAGGAAAGAGAGGGAAGGAAGAGAGAGAGAGAGAGAGAGAGGAAGAGAAGAGAGAGAGAGAAAGAGGAAGGGAAGAGAGGGAGAGAGAGGGAGGGAAGATAGGGAGAGAGGGAGAGAGAGGGAGGAAAGAGAGGGAAGGAAGAGAGAGAGAGAGCGAGAGGAAGAGAAGAGAGAGAGAGAAAGAGGGAGAGAGAGAGAGAGAGAGAGGGAGGGAAGAGAGAGAGAGAGGGATAGAAGAGAGGGAGAGAGAAGGAGGGAAAAGAGGGAGAAAGAGAGGAGAGAGAGGGAGAGGAGAGAGAGGAGAGAGAGAGAGGGAAAAGAGAGAGGGAGGGAAGAGAGAGAGAGATAGAGAGGGAGGGAAGAGAGAGAGAGAGAGAGAGAGGGAGGGAAGAGAGAGTGAGAGGGAGAGAGAAGGAGGGGTGAGAGGGAGAGAGAGGGAAGAGAGGGAAAGAGAGGGAAGGAAGAGAGGGAGAGAGGGAAGGAAAAGAGAGAGAGAGGGAGGGAAAAGAGGGAGAGAGAGGGAGGGAAGAAAGGGAGAGAGAGGGAGAGAAGGAGAAAGGGAGAGAGAGAGGAGAGAGAGAGAGGAGAGAGAGGGAGGGAAAAGAGGGAGGGAAGAGAGAGAGAAGGAAGAGAGAGAGAGGGAGGGAAGAGAGAGAGAGAGAGGGAAAAGAGAGAGAGAGGAATAGAAGAGAGGGAGAGAGAGGGAAGAGAGGGAGAGAGAGGGAGGGAAGAGAGGGAGAGAGAGGGAAGGAAGAGAGGGAGAGAGGGAGGGAAAAGAGAGAGAGAGGGAGGGAAAAGAGGGAGAGAGAGGGAGGGAAGAGAGAGAGGGAGAGAGGAAGAGAGGGAGAGAAGGAGAAAGGGAGAGAGAGGAGAGAGAGAGAGAGGAGAGAGAAAGGAGAGAGAGGGAGGGAAAAGAGGGAGGGAAGAGAGAGAGGGAAGGAAGAGAGAGGGAGGGAAAAGAGGGAGAGATTGAGGGAAGAGAGGGAAGAGAGGGAGAGAGAGGGAGGGAAGAGAGGGAGAGAGGAAGAGAAGAGAGAGAGAGAGAGAGGGAAGAGAGAGAGAGAGAGGGAAGAGAGAGAGAGAGAGAGAAAGAGAGAGAGAGAGAGAAAGAGAGAGAGAGGGAAGAGTGAGAGAGGGAAGAGAGAGGGAAAAGAGAGAGAAAGAGTGAAAGAGCGACAAAGCGAAAGAGAGACAGAACGTGAAAGAGAAGGAGAAAGAATAAATATAGAAAAAGGTGTACAACTTTGTTGTTGTTTTACTAGTTTATACTAGTTATAAAGCCACTAGAATAAAGTTCATTTTTATAAATATGCAGTAGAGATTACTCAACAGGCTTTTTAGAACAGCATAGTTTTGTCATGCTTAAAACAGGAAAAAAAAACCGAAGTTTATCAACTCAGATATTTTTAGCAAATCCACTACGTAAAAACTGAACTTTTATCAAATGTTAGACAAACTTTGTTCTCGACATAGCAGGAATTTTACCATGAAGTTCTGGTGGTGTGAGAGAAAATTAACGATATTTTCTTCGTAACTTATCAAGACCAATAATTTATTTCCCTTGGTGATTATGATTGAAAAAAACATTTTTTTTGGTACATGCATCTTAAATCCTTTAAAGTACCATTCATAGATAGGGTAAGTCACAGAACACTCTCTGTGACTCAACCAAGCTGGTTATGGCTGAAGCATTTGGTGACAACCAGAAACTATCACTTGCAGAGTGAAGATCTATCAAACTTTTGATGTGACAGTGAGGAAAAAAATAAGATTTTTACCATTGTAAACATGCTCTGAATTTCTCAATTTTTTCTAATGTGACGATGTCATTTTAGGCTCAGAGAATGAGCTTACCAAGTTGAAGAGAAGTATTGAAACTGATTACGCTGTTTACCACGCAAAAGTAAAGGCTCTCAAAAAGTTTCTTCAGCAAGAATGTCAGCTGAGTGATTTAGATGGGATCAAAAGAGAAGTCATTGACAAAACTAGTAGTGCTCGCCGTGATGCAGAAAAGATGGTCTATGAACGTCTTGAAAAAATGCTAAATGACTGTAGAGCAAAAAAACCAACAGTTCCACCTTTGGTAGATGGCACTCCTGGAGAATGTCGAATGGCCATAAATCTGACAGAAGCCTGGAGACAAGACCAAAATGGGCGAGATTTGTGGCCTACCGGAGTCCCAGCTTGCGATTATCCAACTTTGTATTACAAGTGGTTTAGGTTTACAGGACAAGCAGGAAGCAAAATGTTAGACAAATGTCCTCCTCCTTACAGCTGTAAAACGTACACAGCTATATGGACTGATGACGCCATGCCTGTAGAGATAGGAAGTATTAGGTCTGTTACTGCGTATGGCACATGGGGTGGAGATTGTCGTGTCAGAAACAACGCAATGAGTGTTATGAGGTGCTCCAATAAAACGCCTGGGGATCTTATCTATAGACTAGATACAATATTTGGCTGCAACCTGGCTGTCTGTGGAATGGATTAAACATATAGCCATTGCCAGTTATTCACGCATTGAATAAATTCATTAAGCTGTTTGGTGTTTTGACTTTGAAATATCTGTGCAAACTGCTACACATTTGACTATTTTCTATAATCACAAAATAACTTTGACAAGTTAAGTTTGTAAACAATGATAATTATGATTAGTTAGTACTATATCTGTAACACATATTATATCATCAAGAGACCTCCATGCTGCCCTATGTTGGTAAAACTAGTTATCAGACGAAATTTTAGTTATTTCGCTCACCACCCTAGAGTTTTTAATCAACTGAGCTAATTTTTACAACAGACATGTATTACAAGACAAAGAATGTTCCTATTTATTTTCAATAATCAAAGTAAAACCTAATCCTCAATAATCCCATTAAACTAGTTATGCAAGCAGAATGTTGAGTGATTAGGGCTGGTATTATGCTGGAATAACTAGCTAGCAAGATTTACAGACTTATGAATGCAGTTATGCAATGCATGCAGCCATGGCATCTGCTGGTAAAACTAGTTAAAAGGTTTGCAAAAGTTTTTATTATCTAAAAACTAGAAAAGTTTTTGCATAATCACTGTAGATGAAATTGTTTTCAGCAGGCAAAACTAGTTTCCGGCTAACTTAGACAATGTTTGTGCGTTATTGATATCAATTTGCGCTTGAGAAAGAGTCACACTAGTACTAATTTTCACAAACATTGAAATAATATTTGTGGTGGTTGTACTCACTAGCCAAATGTACATATTCATAAGAAAGTGATCTACTTTACTAAATGAAAAGATTGTTAATATATTTTGTGAATAATGTAAAAAGTAGTATCATAAAAATTAATAACAGATGAAGATATTAACCAAGTACATAATATAATTACTTGGTTTGCAAATGCATGCTTTCCACATGTGATGATATTTATAATTTTAACATGGCATAACACATTTAGTTTAACAAACTTGCTATGAGGTTCACCTGTACTATCACTCAAGTGGTAGGTGCAATAAACCTAAAATAAGAATATACATACTGCGTGTACATGTTGCAAATATTATATGCATTAAAAATAATAAAAAGCTGTTGAATGTCATCAAAATTTCCATTGACATGTAGTATTATTGCAACAGTTGGTTTGTCTTAGGTTGGATTGAATTGTGTTACAAAAATTCATTGTTGGCTAATCGATGTGCATCTATATTGTATGCGCCAATCGAGTATTCTCAAATTTTTTTTGATGTTACGTGTTAAACAGCTACAAAATAATGACCGCACCGATTGCAAAAGTTGTTGCTTAGGAAAGTGTGCAGACTTGAGTAATGCTGTTGTAATAAAATATTGTAGAACAGAGTACTACTGATCTTTTGATTGTGCCACCTATCCTCGGGTTAGTGGACGTCTTGTCAACTAAATAATGAATAAAACTTGTTTGCTCGACATAGGGAATGTTCAGAAACTCGATATAAATTTGATCTTTATGGCGCTGATTGATGACGGCAGTGCACTCTCTCTCCCTCTCTCTCCTCCCTCTCTCCCTCCCTCTCTCTCTCCCTCTCTCTCTCCCTCTCTCTCTCCCTCTCTCTCTCCCTCTCTCTCTCCCTCTCTCTCTCCCTCGCTCTCTCCCTCGCTCTCTCCCTCTCTCGCTCTCTCCCTAGCTCTCTCCCTCTCTCTCTCCCTCTCTCTCACTCTCACTCCTCACTCTCTCACTCTCTCACTCTCTCACTCTCTCACTCTCTCACTCTCTCACTCTCTCACTCTCTCACTCTCTCACTCTCTCACTCACTCTCTCACTCACTCTCTCACTCACTCTCTCACTCACCTCTCACCTCACTCTCTCACTCACTCTCTCACTCACTCTCTCACTCACTCTCTCACTCACTCTCTCACTCACTCTCTCACTCACTCTCTCACTCACTCTCTCACTCACTCTCTCACTCACTCTCTCACTCACTCTCTCACTCACTCTCTCACTCACTCTCTCACTCACTCTCTCACTCACTCTCTCACTCACTCTCTCACTCACTCTCTCACTCACTCTCTCACTCACTCTCTCACTCACTCTCTCACTCTCTCACTCACTCTCTCACTCACTCTCTCACTCACTCTCTCACTCACTCTCTCACTCACTCTCTCACTCACTCTCTCACTCACTCTCTCACTCACTCTCTCACTCACTCTCTCCTCCCTCTCTCTCCTCCCTCTCTCCCTCCCTCTCTCTCTCCCTCTCTCTCTCCCTCTCTCTCTCCCTCTCTCCCTCTCTCTCCTCCCTCTCTCGCTCTCTCCCTCGCTCTCTCCCCTCGCTCTCTCCCTCTCTCGCTCTCTCCCTAGCTCTCTCCCTCTCTCTCTCCCTCTCTCTCTCTCTCACTCTCACTCTCACTCTCTCACTCTCTCACTCTCTCACTCTCTCACTCTCTCACTCTCTC
>NC_088715.1:46568559-46660524 GCF_963576615.1 Watersipora subatra | reverse complement strand
CACTCACTACGCACTCTCTCTCTCTCTCTCTCTCTCTGACACTCACTACGCACTCTCTCTCTCTCTCTCTCTGACACTCACTACGCACTCTCTCTCTCTCTCTCTCTGACACTCACTACGCACTCTCTCTCTCTCTCTCTCTCTCTCTGACACTCACTACGCACTCTCACTGCATGGCTCATTCAAACAGTGTGTTTCTCTTCCATGCTGCAGCTTACATGGGTCATATTTGCAGATTCACAAAATGCGATGTGACAGTGTGGTACTGCCTTGAATTTTATATACTGTGACTATTTAGATATTTAATACTTTTGTTATTTTTGGTTAATAAAAACTTTTGCAAACATCCTAACTAGTTTTACCAGCAGAAACCATGGCTTCATGCATTGCATAACTGCATTCATAAGTCTGTAAATCTTGCTAGCTAGTTATTCCAGCATAATACCAGCCCTAATCACTCAACATTCTGCTTGCATAACTAGTTTAATGGGATTATTGAGGATTAGGTTTTACTTTGATTATTCAAAATAAATATGAACATTCTTTGTCTTGTAATACATGTCTGTTGTAAAAATTAGCTCAGTTGATTAAAAACTCTGGGGTGGCGAGCGAAATAACTAAAATTTGGTCTGGTAACTAGTTTTACCAGCATAGGGCAGCATAGGCAACAACAACACATAATTATAAATGTCAACTAAAATATTTAAACCAGCAATGCTAAAGCAAATTCTGAAAGAAGTTGACTGAGACCCTGTTTGAGTCGAGTCTAGTTAATATGCAACGGTTTGAAGGAACATGCTGCTAGAAGTTGATTAAACATTATGATTTAATTGTTAACAATGGTAAACAAAAAATACAGATTACAGTTTGAGTTAATCCGTCAGGTTAAATTCAGTTGAAAAGTTTCGAAATTCGGTTTTATTAGTTTACAGCGAGTAGGCTCAACTACAAACTTAAAGTGTATATGCTTAATAGGTACATTTATAATATAGGATAGGTCTGCTTTGACCTGTTTGAGTTGTTTGCAATGCGAGTATTTATATATACAAACTGCGAATCCACCAAATTTAGTGCTATCATCAAATGTGAGAAAATATTTTTAAATAAACATTTTTCTTCTAATTTAATACATTTGCAGCACATTAAACAACAAAATATTAAAGATTTTTGCAGCTTTGAACAATTATTTACAGTGACTTACAAATACATAATTAAGATACTGTAAAGAGTTGAGGTGCTGACCTGCCACCCTTCTTATTTTGAGTATCCAAGTCTGACCCTAAACTTGTTTACATTGCTAAAGATGCCTCTGATAGCGCAATGGGAACGGGATGGGAACAAGCAGTTGTGTGAAACCTTTGTGGCTAGCATAATGCCTGCGCTAAATACCTGTAGATGCCTTTATCTACGCTGAAAATTGACATCAAAACATGAGGTCTTTTGCAATTTTTTTCAGCATCTTGTTAATCAGCACCTTGATTTTTGCTGGCTCTAACTTTAGCAGATTTTTTTTACATCTATCAGCAGTACAATGAGAGCAAGTTTAGCACTTTGTATTTGATTGACTTAGACAAAATCGCCATTTACCTAGCTCATTTCTATCAGATCATGGTTCACGTTATACAAACTACAAAAATGGTTATTAGATTAAACAGACAGGAAGATTGAGCATTGCTATTTAATACCATATGTTGGGTCTGTTACAATTACCACATGGTAGAGGCCTCAATTTTCAATTGTGCATTTTCAATTTTTCATGTTTTGTTACAGCGCAACTGTAACAGATCACAGATGTTCAATCTTTAATTTCCAATTATTGCAGGGGTAACTGCTAGGAATTGTGAAACTAAAAAATGTTCCCATAGCCATTCTCAAATATGAAATGCCTTCACATTCTCTCTCTCTATCTCTCTCTCCCTCTCTCTCCCTCTCTTTCCCTCTCTCTCCCTCTCTCTCCCTCTCTCTCCCTCTCTCTCCCTCTCTCTCCCTCTCTCTCCCTCTCTCTCCCTTTCTCTCCCTCTCTCTCCCTCTCTCTCCCTCTCTCTCCCTCTCTCTCCCTTTCTCTCTCGGTTAGGCCAGACAAAGTACTATGATGCGCCTTGCTAATGTATTTAATTTTGATGTCATTTCTATGTTTGTGACAGTATCAACTAGTAAGGGGGTACCAGTATAGTCCTATACAAAATATTCAACATTTTTATTACCATGGCCACGCTGTGCGTTGAAATAGTATAGTATAGTGTACGATAGATATGTATATATAATATAAATTATAATGATATTAATGGTAAACAGGTAATAAAAATTCTGAATGTTTTAAATATTACTATACTGAAACTCCTCAATAGATTAATACCGACATAAATGTAAAAAATGAGGTATCGAAATTAAATTCATCAGTGAAGTGCATGATGGTCCTTTGTCTGACCAAACCAAAAAAGAATGTAAAGGCAATTCCGATTTGAAAATATCCATGTGAACATTTTTTTAGTATTACAATTTCTAGCAATTGCCCTCTTCAATGATCAAAAATTGGCAGCTGAAAGTGCGCCGTTACAAGTCTGCTGTCATGAAACAATTGAAATTGAAATGACCCAATTAAAAATTACAAATAAAAAAAAGTAATTGATTTTGATAAGACTTTAAAAAAAATTTCAACAAAAGATCAAACGCAAAAAGTAATATTAGATCAAAATAAAACGTTCGTATTCGGCTTTAATCAGGATAAAGATACTGTTGATGAGCTTTGATAGTGTAGAACGGTTTTTTGGCCTCATTGTTAGGTGTGCTTGGTTTGCTTACTTGCAAGTGCAAACACTATATTTTAATCGCTATAGCTGGTAACAGCGATGAAAGAAATCAGAAGACCAGCAAAAGACTAGAGACAAAGGTTGAGATATAAATGTAGGCTGTATAATATAGTATCATAAATATATAACACATTTATTATTCTTTTTGTATGTCTCAAAATAATAACTTTCATCTTCTCAATGGCTTGCCGCCAATATATTTTGTTATGTCTGGTATTTTTATGTATCAGTCGTAAAAAAACTAAAGCTACACTATGAGTAATTTTCCAGCTACTGCTAAAATACTTGTGATTGATTTTTTACAGCTGTTAATTAGACCATAAAGTACTTAGTTACATTTAGATATTTTCATCTACGCCCAGTAGTTTAATGTTATTAACAGATTGCTTGCAACAAAGAACAAATGAGCAAATAAAGGTACACAATACACCAGTTACACCATGCAATGCACCATGCAATGCTGTTCTTTCACCACAATTTTAGCAAAGTTGTAGTGCTAATAGAAACGATTTGATCATATAGATACAAATGTGCTTTAGACCCTTTCATAATAGCTTCACTGAGAGCAGTACATTCAGGGCAACACATTATAGAACTGGTTATAAAACATCACCAGACCTCTGATCAAATCTCACAGTTATTAACACAGAACTAGTAAGCTGGGTACTTCTGTATACTTACAGTATGTATACTGTGTACTTCTGCCATAACTAGCTACTACTGTAGCAGTACTTCAGAATTAAAGAATTATCTGATACAGCCAAGGAGTGAGGGAAAAACTGAGTACCTGTTTCATCAACAGGAAAAAGAGTGTTCCACAAACTCCTGCACAAGGAATGTCAGCTTGATGATCTCATAGTTTTCACGAGAACAGTTGTTGAAGGAGTGAATAGCACTCATTTTGATACAAAAATTATTGTCTATAACAGATGGTGGAATGCTGGAAGACTGCAGAGCAAGAAAATCATTGGCTGAACCCTCTACACCTGTAACAACTGCTCAACCCCAAACTCTATCAGAATGTGACTTAGTCCTGAATATTATTAAAGTTTGGTGGCAAGATCATAATGGAAGCAGATTGTGGCCAAATTGCACTTTAATTTGTGATTGGCCAGCTTTGTTTGCCAAGTGGTTTAGGTTTACAGAAAAAGCAGGAGATAAATGCTTGATAAGTGTCCACCATCACTTAGCTGTGGAAATCACATGGGTGTGTAGTCTGATGATGAAAGGCCCACAGAAATAAGAAATATTATGTTAGTGAAGGCATACATGTCATGGAGTAGAAGCTGTCAAAATGATTATTATCCGGTGAGTATTATGCGCTGTTCTTACAAAAATGCAATAATTTTATCTACAGAATTGAAAAAGGTTTTGCTTGCTCTTTCACTTTTTGTAGAATGGATTAAGCTATATTATTTACCTTAAATAGTCTGTGAAATCTATATTGAAATCATCAAGGGTTAACCAAACAATAAATGAATTTAATTTCTTTATCAGGTTGCACTTTGGTAAACATCCAAGTACTATATTTATTTAAATACAACATGCAAAGGATTTGCAAATATTTCAATCGAGAATTAAGGAAGAGCATAAATTAAAAGTAAATACAAGCAGTAACAAAGCATGCTCAAATCTGATAAAGTTTTATTATGGCTGCAGCACATCATATAATCATCACCAAAACAAGACATGCCAAAAACGTTATGTGAAAACTCTGCACTCAGGTGAAACTGTCTGTTACTTGTAATACACAATTTTGCTCGCTTACACCGCTTGCTCATTTTTGCAAATGCATCTGCCTAGCTTGCTGATATATACAATATAGTACAATTGACCGATTATTCAAGAGAAAGATTACAAGAGAATACATGTATATCTAACCACAGATTTCAATCCTTTACCCTAAGTTCTACTTGATTAAATTCTTGCTACATGAATTTTTATTCAGGTTTACCATAAATAAAATATGCATATATGATCTAGTTTAGCTTTAGAGATAACTTCAATGAGATCAGCAGCTAGTAAAACAATGGGTGATACCTTTCACCTGGCATCCCTAATAGTCCAAGCGCAGCAAAGCATTTTAAAAGACTTCAAAAACTACAAGAACTTGTTACCGAAAAAGCTGTGTTGTTATTTTGATATATTGTGATGGAAAATCATAGAGCCTAGGGCTGAAAGAAAAAGAAGACCGACAAAAAGGTGATAGAATAGCGGCTCAAAGGGATCAACACTGCCGAGACTGAGTTGAGAGGTCACGAGCTCGGGTGACTACACTAAAGCGGCTGGTTCTCTGAATGTGACTATTCCGGCAGCTAAAACAGCCAGACTCATACTTAAGCTAGCAAAGTGGGAGCTTTTCCAGTTGCAAGCGCCCTACTTGGAACACATGGTAAGCACTGAAGAAGTGATCACAGACCTTAAAAAGACTAGAAAAATCTGAGAATGACTCACCCAAAGAGATAAGAGAGATGCAAAACTTCTTGTTCACGATAGGTTATTACTATCGGCATAATCCAGTTTGCCGCCACAGCACTGTCCCTGCTCCGGTTGAGTAGGCAATAAAGAAAAGGTAAAACCAGATACTTTTGGGTTATGTGGGCTTACAAAAAATATGCAAAAACATCGGCAGGGTGTCCTGCAGCATTTTGCCATCTTCGTGTGTCCTTCCTGATGGCAGAATGTTTCACAGGATCGTGTCACACCTGGGGGGAGCACATGAAGGTAGAAAATGCGAGAAAGCAGTCTGCCATGTAGACTTGGCCAAATGGGCAACCTTTCTGTAAGTAAAAGCAAAGCAGTAAGAACTCTCCATGAGGCTGTGTGCCCTAACCCTGACCACGACTCACTGGCTCTAAAAAGAAACAGATGTTGAACCAGTCATTGGGGACCGGCACAAGCTGGGAGAAAAGAAGAGGAATTGGCCAGCTGAATTACCAGAGCCAAAGTCGTCTTGGCAATCAAGGGTTACCTCACTTCTTACATGCTACTCTGAAAGAGGCGAGCGATTGAGTAGACCTAGTAGCCCAGTTACTGAACCAATGACTCCGGCTTCTTTTCAGAGAGGCGGAGTCATTCCTGGGAGTCACTCGGCACCCAACAACCGAGTCACACTGGGATTGACTGACTTGGGTATTAAGTGTCCACCAGCTAACCAGCTCTTTTACAGCTGCCAAAAAGGGTGAATGAGAAAAATCTTTAAGGAAAGCCGCAGTTGGCAAGAGTTGGCCTAAGGCATCTCCAAACTGATGCGGGCCAATTGGTCAAAGGACTCAGACTGAGGCTTTGCTGGTCTGGAAGTTCATGGCCTCAAGAATGGAGCACGACATCAGTTGTGGATTCAATTCATATTTTTTCTAAATGTGAGTGAGTGACTCCTTAGGCTTCTACTAAAGGAGAGAGAGAACAGATAGTAGGGCCAAAAGCCAAGAGAGAGAAGACTGATGAGACGATGATAAAAGAGTGACCAAAAGAGACGGATGAAAAGAGCGGTCGATAGAGAAGCTATTGAGATTGACCCAATCTTCAGTTTTGCCGACAGCATGGCTCTTCATACTACCATCAAGTCAACCATCGTTTTGGCTCTTACGTTGACTTCTAAGAATGAGGAACGAAGCTTACCACCTTGCAAATGATATATAAAATAGAGCAGAATCAGCGACGAATCAGACCACCTGGCAGTCCCATCACATGTAGTTCACTCGTAAGCAGCGCACACATGTGGAACAGTAAAGAGAGGCGATGGGTGTCTTTACATTATTACAAAACTAAAGCTTCTATTAACAGTGAGCTGGTGCTGCACAATGTTTTGTGCATAATCAATCAGATAGCCCACAGGTGGGTACACAAGATGTTGGTTCTCCAGAGACAGACAAGGTGGTTAAACCGATTATATTTGGTAACTTGGCAAATGGCACAAACATATGCGTTACGAGTTTGGCCAAAATGAGTTTGCTCAACCAAAACCAAAACCGTGACCTCAAACTCATAATTATTAAAATTACTTATTACTTATTAATAAAAGTAAAACAGACCTTTTTATTGACCTAACTCTACTACTAATAAGGCTATTAGCACAGCAAAGGAGAAGAGAAATTAACTACTGCTGGTATGAAGGAGTAGAAGTGGAGTAGAACATATTTTGTCATAATAAAGGGTAAATGAAGCAGTGCATACACACCAAACTGCATGCCCCTGAGACATTTACCACATCTAGTAACACCATATTGAATTTCTTGCGTTTAGTTAAATTGCAAGAAAGTTGATTTTGCAGAATCAAACCTGAACACTAAATCAGTGTTTTTCAGTGTATTGAGCACAATATCAAAGTGTTGATTGTTACATTGAAATTTTCAGTGTAATATGTGAGTGTTAATGGCTACATCAGCTTTGTTTGCTATATCATACTGCGGAGAGTTACTTGTGCATTGAAATCTAGAGGTTTAATTCAAAATTTTTAACGTTGTGCCATACTGTTGAAGATGTTATTAAAGTTTCTCTATTAAATGTGGATGAGTGTGTAGGCTGTCATATCGCAATGGTAGGTGTCATGATAACAGGTTGATTGCAGTATGAGTGTGTTGAAACTTATACTAAATTCTGAGGTTTATATAAAATTTTTTATAGTTATAGAAAAGGTTAGGTATGCACCTTAAATTTATTGCAAATAGACAGTTTTAATAATTGGAATTATTAAACAGTATTGGTCAAGCAGCTGTGATCTATTTATTTATAAAACCAATTGCTCTGATAAAAGAGCTCGTTTTTATTATAAAAAATGCAACTATTACATTCAGGAGTTGCAAAGGCAGTTGATTTTTTGGTTATACATGTAATAAAAGGGAAAAATAAGATGAATATAAATGAATGAGTCCGAAAGGAATCAATCCAAAGTCCTGTAGCAAGAGAGTGTCAACTCTTTTATTTGTTATAGGTCGATTTGCAAGCTATGCCTAATCTACAAAATGTTGGTAGTTTCCCGCAGTATATTAGCAATAATTTTGAATTATCAGAGGCTCTTTTGTAGCATATATAGGTTCAACGTTATTGACAAAGTTTGATTCCTTTCTATTCATCAGGTGAGCTTTTGAATGAGTACAATGTCATCGTTTCTCCTTCACTTATAGGCTGAATGTTGCTGACAGATACCAGCAGGTTGCGCTCTCTTCTTTTCCTACAATTGAATTGTAATCATTGGTTTAATAAGTTGCAGCTTTAATTGCAATTAGTTTTCAGTGTTCCGTGTAAAATTCTAGTAAATATTTGATACAGTAGTTAAAATAATTTCCGCTATAAAATTATCAAAAGTTTTTTTAGAGATTGTAGTCTCTCTAGTAAAAAGAAAAATTTGGAGAAAATGAGAAAAAATACAATGAAAACAATAATTAATAAAGTATAAAAAAGATAAGTTACATGTATTTTATCTTTGAATCAGTGTACAAGTCTGAGTAAATTATTTTCCAATTCGTGCACCGATTCTAAACATCTTCGTGCATATCTCTAACATAAAGTATTTTATGTTGCAAACAGTTACAAACCTCTTGTTATTGATTACTATTTTAATATCCTAGTTGTTCACGTAACTTTAGTTTGCAGTACTAACTTTGTTATAGTTTCATTTGACCTATTCATTTTAATACTCTATGGAAATTGCTTCTAGAATTTTTAAGGAGCAATACTAAATTTGTAAGGTGTAAAGCAAATTAAATAAGGTAACTTTAGTTCTTGTATGAATATTTGCTTCTTCATACATTTGCTTTTGAAAGTTTGTTTTTGAGTTGGGTCTGAGCTTCAAGTTGAAAAGCTTATGAATTTTTGGTTAGTAGAGTGATATTTAAACTGAAAATTTTTAAATTCTGTATTCCAATTAAATTCCGTGGTTCTCTTTTAATGAACAATGCCTAAATTGTTATCTAAATTCCTTAAAAATGTTATTTTTAAAAGAAAACTAGAACGCTATACTTTTACTCACACTCAAAATTAATTATAAACTTCTCCAAAAATTTAGTCAGTTAAAAAATACTTAGCTAAAATTAGTCTGTAAAATCTTCTTATGTTTCACTGGTAGAATAGATTAGAAAACAATAATTTGACTCTCCGAAACTCTTCGTTACTAAATTTGCACAATCTTGAAAAAGAGGGTCGAGTTGTGAGTCCTTTGGTCAACACAAATATCAGATTTGTATTTATTCAGATGGGCCAAAGGAGTTGGTTGGTAAAATTCTGGTGCCACAATTTCCCCAGTAATGTTACTATTTAAAATGGAAATAAATGATCTTCCAAAACTAGATTCTTAGCTTGTTATTTGTAATAATCGAGCCTCAACACAAGAAATCTAGCAGAAAGAAAGACAGACAAATACTAAATCGGGGATTGTATTGAGATTAGATAAGAATCCGTTTTCAAATGGATACAACTTTGCCATAGAGGGGAACTAAATCCAGAAATGTTTATCAGCTGAGGTGTTGGAAAGAAATAACTTGGGCAATACATTACATCACACATCGTGTTAGGTCTTCATTATGCTAGATCTTTAAAAAACTCTTTTTGATTAAAGAGTTCAAAATGGTGTTACCCAAAATATATCTGACAATTTTGGATGTTTAGCAGCAGATTACTTTAAAGAATATGGAAAGTCCTAAAGTCTTTCTATGATGCTGACACTGTTAAGTCGCCAAGCATTCCTTGTGTTAACTATAAATCAGTCACAATCTACCCTACAGGAAGAAAATATTTGTTGGATGAAAAGATTCGCGATTTCGAGAACAGTCATTCCGGCGAATTATTAAATTCCGTTAATAATTAGTTCTATTTTTAATCACAAGGGAGAATAACTACTGCATCAAATTAAAAACTGTCTTGGCTAGGCTAGTTTTTAATATAAATACTAAATGTACTTGAGTTCCAAAACATTTTTAAAATCATTGCCTGGGCTTTGAGCTAACACCATTGCCAATGCATCACATTTATTTACAAAATTATTCAAGGTTGTCACAAGATATGCAGAATGGCTTCACCGCGAAAATAGCCGCTAGGCAGAAGTACTAAATGTAGCCGAGTTCCAAAACTTCTTTAAAATCATCGCCGAGCTTCGAGTTTTCTTGCCAATGCATCAAACTTCACAAAATTATTCAAGATTTTTACAAGTTATTCGGCATGGCTTCGTCCTCGCAAATAAATCTCTCCTAATCTTTTTACATTAAAATCAACTCCATCAATCTCTAATACCAAAGTTGAAGACGATCATGATTCTGATCTAGACATGGTATGTATTTGATTTGCAGTGCAGATACGTTTTTCCATAATTAACTGCTTTAGTTGATTCTTTTGTTTAAAAACTGATCGCTTGCATTAAATACTTCAGCTATTGTTTTTGTACTTCCTTAACACTTATTAATATTTTTTCTTTTTTTGTGTTTACTGCAGATTGAGAATGAAACAACCTACTCCGATTACGAAAACTAGAGACAAGTAGTAATATTCAAGGCAGGAATATTGGCAGAGAAGCAACCAGTCAACCTAGACCCCCTTCATCGACAACAACTCCTTGATATTGCTGCAGCAAACATGATTAAATAATATATTTTATTTCATGTATAGATAGATATATTATAATTTATTACAAACTTGAGTGTACAATTAAAATATTTTAAATACAAATAAAATTTTACAAACGATGAATGAAGTAAATATAAACAGTTTAGTCCATATGGCAGTTGTCTAGCAATAAAATTAAACTGGTACTCTTGATAAGTGAATACTAGCGTGTAATGGTGCTCTCTGACTAGTTATTTTGATAATAACAGCTCTGTCGCTGTCACTGTCTTGGGTAGATGTTAAAGGCGATTCTTTCACTACTACATGACTGGTAAGGAAGTTATCATCAGAACTCTCCTGGTGGCTTACTATTGCAAAGTTCTGCCGGTTGCCCAAAGATTTGCGCTCGTAATGGTGTTTTTGTTTCTTTTTTAAAACAGATATATTCTCCTCATTAGCAGCTGCGGTCATTTCTACGGCAATTTCAAGACCTCCCTGAATGATTGGTGATCTTCTAAGAATGACATCTACTACCCTTGCAACCATTGTGCTTCTGTGAATGATGAAAAATCTCTCTCGCACACTAAAACAAATAATGAAGCGGTAGGGATGGAAAAAATAAATATTGCGTTTTATCGAAGAACCAAAGTAAAATTCAACTAATTTAGTAAATGTGAAAAACTCATTACTTACCACAAATTGTTGGTTCATCAAAGGCCTCCAAGTTTATGAATATTCGTGAAAACCTCTGAATGCAGCAAAAAATTTATAGCTTAGCACGGTTGACCCGTATGTGTAGTTGTAAGCTAAATAGAAAACGAAACACGCAATGTGCGCATGCGTAGGGTTAACTCTATTGCTAGACGTAATAGAGTTAACTCTTCATAGAGATTGACAGTTTTCAGCCGCGAATAAATTAGTCCGTGAATATGCATGAAATGGCAATTTTCACGAAATATAACTCCGCGAATAAATTCATCCTGTAGGGTACTATATTAGTTGATCACACAGTCATATACTCTCATCATTAATATTTAGTGGATACATGCGACAAAGATTTAGCTAACATTTTTATACAGTATGTACCGTTTATGCACCATTAAACTATATAAAGTATTTGCAGTTTGTACGATATTGCGCTATATATACGGTACATGCAGTTTATGTGTTACTAAAGTATATACAGTTTATATGGTTCATACGCTTTATACAGTTTATAGGGTTTTACACGATTTATAGAGTTTATATGGTTTAATACGGTTTATACGGTTTATACAGTTTATACGGTCTATATGGTTTATACGTTTTATACAGTTTGTACGGTTTATATGGTTTACACGGTTTATACAATTTATAAGGTTTTACACGATTTGTACGGTTTATACACTTTAATACGGTTTATATGGTTTACAGGGTTTATACGGTTTATAGGGTTTTGCACGATTTATACAGTTTATACGGTCTATTCGGTTTATACAGTTTTACACGGTTTAATACGGTCTATACAGCTTATACACTTTATACAGTATTAGAGTATAGAGTAAGTAGCACTATTTTATACAGTTCATACAGTATTATGATATAGAGCAATTACAGTAGCAATATAAAATTTATGAATTTAATAAAGTTTATGCATATTTGTGGAATGTTTATATTTTCTCACCTCTGCTTGTTAAGAAAGTAGAAGGAGGCTCCGGCTATAAAAATAATCACAAGGATTGACAGCACTATTAGTCCTGCAAGAATGCCGCTGTGACTCCCTGATGGCTCATCGTTTTGAAGATCAGTTGACTTCTGTTTTCTCTTCTCTACGGTACTCTCGACAGTTGTGATTTTTTGTTTCTTTGCTTCGTCAGTTAGGGCTGGTGTAGGTGAATCTTGTAGTGTTGGGTTTGTGAGGGTGGTATGGGAGTCCAAAAATATAGAAGGCTTTACGGAGACTGACATTGAGAATGGTTGGTTTGACACGGTGTAGGTCTTCTGTGAAAATGGGCGTTTGGTAGACACTAGTACTGAGGACATAAAACTGGGAGAAGTTGTGGGTAGTTTGCGAAAATACTCCACATAAGTGAAAGCAGTACTTTTCGGTGAGGATGCTTTTGTCACAGTTGTGAAAACCGACGAGCAAGAAGGAGCAGTGCTCCACTCTCCAGTAGACAAACATGTGATAAAACTTACACCAACCAGGCTAAATTTATTAGAGCAATGATAGTCAACAACATCACCGAATTTAAATCCAGACCTGACGACGATCGTAGCATGATTCACAGTGGGCGGGGCACCACAAGACATTGCTGAAATCAGACAAAGCTGAAGATTGATGCATTGCAAAGGAAGGAAATAAAATGAAAACATGTCACTTGCCAATAAAAGTTAGAAGTAGAAAATTTTAAGGTTGATAGTGGAGTCTTATTACTTTTTAATCAAACCTTGTTCAAATTGACATCACAGCGCATACTTTCATCCCAGCTAGTTGAAAGTAGAACTAAAACTATTTCTTGAAACATATACTGTATATATATATATATATATGTATATATATATACATATATATATATATATATATATATATATATATATATATATATATATATATATATATATATATACATACTTATGCTACAGACATTACTGTTTCGGCTATTGAAGCCTCATCAGTGCAGCGCAGAGCTCAGGCAAGAGACACAAATCCCATTACCAATGAAAGTTGATATATATACATATATATATATATATATATATATATATATATATATATATATATATATATATATACATTTATGTATATATTTAAATATATATTTATATATACATGTATATAAATAGACATATATGTACTTTTTGGACTACAAACCGCACCCCTATATAAGCCTCATCTGCTTTGTTTTCCAAAAAACGATAATAAAACAATACATAGGCCGCACCTTTGTATAGGCTGCAAGACTCAGGACGGTGCTTCTTAACGCGGCAGCAAATTTGCTGTTTAAAATGTAACAGTGCCTAACGGCACTGTTCCGTTTTAAACAGCAAAGTTTAACAGCAACCGTATGAACAGTGCCTAATGGCACTGTTTTGTATTATTCAATGCTTTTTAACCTAGTGCGTAACGGAACAGTAGTGCCTACCGTTTGGCATTGTTTCGTATTTTCTTTCCCCGCTAGAGGTACACTAACCGGAAACTCTGATTAATGCGCCCTGCGGTGAAAGAAAAATCTACAAATTAGCCGCACGTTTCTATAAGCTGCATGGCTTAAATCATCAGAAAAAAGTAGCAGCTAATAGTCTGAAAAGTATGGTATATAGACTATATATATAATTATATATAAAATATTTATATATATGTGTGCATGTTTAATAACTATTGACTGAATTTTAAACAAGTTTGTAGCATATGATCTATTCTAAATAAAAAACACTCTAAAATTAAAGTTCGTTCTAAAAAACCTGGTATAAGAGTAAATATGCAAAGTATAATTGCATACTTGTGTTAGGATTTTTGTCTCAAAGGCTAGAATTTTATCATGTTCCAATGAAATCAATATTTTGAGTTGTTTTTTGTAAAACACCAGTATTTTCAGCCGAATTTATTTTACCAAAACTATTAACCGATTGTTATAAGTATTTAGACATGCATGCATTGTACTTGCCAGTCAAAATGTGCCAACAAATATGGAAATTCTGCTACATATATAATGCTAGATTAGACTTTTCTTACCATAGCAACCAGGCTTTGGTGTCCAGTACCCATCAAATTGGCAATAAATTGTGGCATTTCCTATTAGAAAATATCCTGAATTACAAATATAATGGCTGGTGTCATTATAGTAATGACCTCTTACTGTTCTTGTACTGTGGTCTACTATTGGTGGCTCATGGCATCGGATAGCTGTAAATTATATATTTTCGTGCATGACTGGTATAGTATATCTTCATATAATGGATTGAAACTGATAAAATGAATCATTTGTTCTGTTTATAACACACTCTGCCTCTCTATTTTTCTATCTCTCCCTCTTCCTCCCTTTCCCTTTCCTCCCTAGTAAGAATAGTAATAATAAATAGTAATAAATCAGTTGAATTTTTGTAAGTCATCTATATTTACATTCACACAAAATAAGTTGCAAGTCGCAGTTGTCCCAATTAGAAGCTCAGTTTTGTTGGTAGTTTCTTCTTGACTAACTGACTAACACTGAGAAAGCATACATCAAAGCGAAAAGGCTGTTAAAGGACAGATTTGGCAACTCCTACTTACTATGCAGAAGTATTCACGAAAAGTTGGTTGAAGTGATAGCCTAGGATAACAACCAATGACAATGAAAGTTTGTGTGACTTTTCAGACTTTTGGCCAAATGTCTGAAACTCAAAGAATACATTTGACTACCTCGATAATTTTTCAAAGATTTTGAATTGATGCAGAAACTGCTAGATTAGGTATTTACTCTGTGAAATGATAGGACTAATAATTTTTGAGATGAACATCATGGGCATCCTGAGTTTGACAGTTCTGCTGACTCAATGACTGCGCTGAACAGCTCAATAGATTCCAACTTTAGATGAGAACCAAAATCAATTAGAAAAACCACAATGAAGAAAATAACAATCAACAAACCTACAATCAAAACATCTTCAACTAACTTATATATATATATATACATATATATATATATATATATATATATATATATATATATACTGATGAAGAAGAAGGTTGCAGTTCACTAGAAGAGAGTGCTCAATATTAAAATAGAGCATTTATATAAACTATATTAAGAACTGAAAACTTTTAAAACATTTTACAACTTAAAGTTTCATGGTCGCTACCATTCATCAGGTAAAATTAAAATGATTTGAAGCTCATATGACTGTACGTAAAAACACATCGAGTAGCTTAACGATAAAGGCCAGCTACATATATGGTAATACAACAATTTAATTGGTTCATGTCACAGCATTGCAAATTAAGTGCTTATTTGAATGTCTGCACTTTGACACAAGCTCGTTTTTTGAGTTTAAGCTTGCAAGCTCAGGTTTGTATAAAATGAAGTATTTCTCCCAAATACACAAATTACAGCGTTTACTGGTCTTATTGTAAATACTCGCTTTTTTCAATACTCTCCACTTGATGTTGTACTGGATGGATCGATCTTTAAGCTGCCATATATAATTACTTAGTTCTGTTGAAGTTCGTTTTGATGGATTGTGGAAGCTGCTACGATGGTTGTAATATCTTTTCTTGAATGAGCCCTCTGTCAAGCCTACATATGTCTGTTTGGCAGCATTAGGTTCTATGGTCATAACTGTAGCCTGATAGATGACGGAACTGGACAAACATGCATTTGGCAGTGGACACGTACTTTTATCTTGACAGTTGCATGTTGCTGTTGGTTTTTCATATATATATATATATATATATATATATATATATATATATATATATATATATATATATATATATATATATATATATATATATATATATATATATATATATATATATATATATAGAACTATATTTCTATAAACATGATTCTATATATAGATATAGAATCATGTTTATATATATATATGTATATATATATGTATATATATATGTATATATATATGTATATATATATGTATATATATATACAACAAAGCTATAAACATGTATGAAACCAAAGTCATACTAGTAACTACCCGCATCCTGCAAACACAAGAACTAGCAAGACCAGCAATGGTAGACAAACTCAAGACGTTTTCAATGCTGCACTTCGCATTTCGAGCAGTTGGATTGTTACGTAGATTAAGCAAGCGACACCGACCTGAATGTGCTGCATTAAGTGTGTACCAATTAGGGAAATGAGGCAAAGCTTGAACTATTGTCATCTTAACCTTCCAGAGAGAGTTTCATGAGGAGATAAAAATCCTTGATGATAGTGTCTCGCTCCCAAAAAAGAATCATCTCAACAAGGTAACCCTTACATAGATCAAGATAGCATACTAAGAGTCAGTAGTAGACTTTCTCATACTTTTGAACTTACAAAAAGAATACAAAATCTGAACGATGTTCCTAAAAACGTCCTTTTTGTTTTCTGGTTGTAGGTGACAGCCACAACTCGCATAATCAAGGAAGAGACTGTACCATGGTTTTATTACGCAACAAAGAATTCTGCATAACAGGATGTACAGTTGCCATAAGATCATTAATATTCTACTCAATTCTCTGTAAAAAGTTATGCAACATACTTCAAACTCAGGAGATATGTTAAGTACCACAACTCCACACCTATAAATTTTTTTAGTTCATTTCGAGTAAAAAATAACTGACGGCATGTTGAGGTTTATCGCGTAGTTTTTAGCTGCCATGCGTCGAGAGCAGTCTGCAGTGAGACCTTTTATGACTTTAGCTCAGATACTGTCATCAATGCTCTGCACTCACTGAGTGCTCTCCTTGAACACGTATCGACACATGTTACCTGGTCAGGGAATCAATTTAAAGGAGGTTCAACTGAACTGCAGAAAGTTCTGGATGGTATAGGTGATAGCACATTAAAGGAGCATGATAGGAACAAGGAACATGATATAATGCAGGTTCAACCCACTTTCTATCTCTTGTACTGTTGGAATATGAGAGTTAAAAATTTGAATGAACTATTTTGAATTGGAGAAAGAATGTACAAACAAATCTTACTTCAGAGAGTACAATTGCGCATGTGAAAACCATTTAGATTCTCGGAATTATGGAAACCTTGGATATGAGTTAAACAGCAAGTATAAAATTGATGTATGAAGTATGAAATTGCCAATAAATTTTTTTTAGATGTAATTGTTAAAATAAATCGCTCAAAAAATAACAAGCTCAAAAAGGTAATACTAATTGATACATGTGTGGACCCTTGCCATAAGACTTTAATTCATTCCAGTGTTGGCATCATGAATCTGAAATTTTGCATAGAGGGGTATAGAAACCAAAAATATTTATTTAATGTCAACACCCTCTGGTAAAAATCATTAAAATTATATATACGTACTGTACATATTAAAAATAAGCAACAAAATAATATGGTTATCTTAATACCTATGGTTACCTAGTAACAGTAACTTTAAGGTGTTTAGTGTATATAGCAGTTTCGATCTGCAATAAAATTTAGCATCACAATGTGCTGTGTGCAGTATGTACAATAGAGCGTTTTTACCTGGGAGAGAGTTATATAGCATAAATTTTGAATTTAATTTAAATGAATTTTGCTTACTAAGCACGTACTTAAGACTTAAGTACTTGAAGCTAAGTCTCAGTATGTATTTCAGTGTTTCAGGTTTCCTTGTTACTATATTTAATAAACAGTAGCGCTGCACTGAGAGCGAGTATTGTATCTCTTTCATGCGCTGTGGAAAATATTTTGAAAACTAGCAAATCAATATTTATGTTATGCATACAGGTTCAGCACACTGACTGCAAAACTTAAATTTCGAGATAAACTTTGTTCATATCTTAAGGCAAAAATGTCAAATAGCATACTACATTTCTAAATAGCATACTAACATTCTTTTCCTTACACACCGTAAGGAAAAGAATTGTACAACAGGGTCGTCATAACCCGAAGGCGCACCCTGTTATGCACACATAGGGTGAGAATTAGCAAGATGGATATACATTATATGGTAAGAGCTTTGGAAGTGATAAGAATGGCTTAACCTTGTGAGTACACGAGCTTCTTTGTAGACAAGCGATTTGAATGTCATGAGTATAAATCCACTATGCAGGTGATTTTTCGTTGCCAAAACTTTATTGTTATAACTGGACAGACGAACAACAGACATAAAACAAGCCTCGAGATTTACATACATGGATTAAATTATGTTAATGTTATTTTAGTGTCTCGTAGAAATATATGTTTCATGTTATAGACTTTCTTTTGCCGATTGCATGTTCCATGTCTGTTTTTTTGTTGTATTACACACAAAATAACTATGCTTATATTGCTATGTATGTCTAAATGGCATGTCCATATTTAAGTTGTCAATCGTAAACTGCATTAGGAGCGGTTAAAAAAATTGGAACAGTTTTTGGGTGTAAGTAGTGAAATACAATAGTAAAAGTGACCTTGAACCACATAAAATGCAATAGCTTAAAAGTGCTAGCCAATTGTCGGGCAGGCCATGCATTAGACACAACTTTTTGTCATTTGAGAGCACACTACAGCTTTTAAACTCTTATTGCTGGCTCAGTAAATATTTAAAATGGATGATAAAAAAGCTTTATAACATTGTAAATTGGTTTTTGAGAAGCTAATAGGTATGTAGTTATCTGTTTCTTTTTTATAGTCCATCTGCATGTACTTGCATACAGATTATAGATTATAGTATGCATGTACATGCATACAGATTATAAATTATAGTATGCATGTACATGCATACAGATTATAGATTATAGTATGCATGTACATGCATACAGAATACATTGTATTTCACAGTTGCTGCAACTAGGAACATATTTGTGACTTTTATTTTTATATTGAGGTGTCTGATTAAGTAACAATTATATCAGTCACAAAGACTTCAATGTATTTACATGTATTTTGTTATTTAAAGTTTTGCCGGTTGTTTGCTTGCTTAAGGATGAGTACATAACAACATTTTTATCGTTAAGTAAATTAAACCAAAGAAGATTTATGCCAAAAAGTTCCAATTTGCTACACACTGGTTATTATGCAATTAAAGTTGCATAAGAATACTTACGATGACATATTGGCAGAGCGGACCAAGTTCCTTCTTCTCCACACCTTGAGTAGTTGTTTCCTATTAGGTTGAAACCAATATCGCAGCCATACGGAATTGTGGCTTCATATCTTGTATTTGTGACAAATATTTTGATGTACCCGTTAGGTAAAGTTAGTGGATACCCACAATCCTTGCCTACCAAAAAACTCAACACATTAAAATGAAACATTTTAAAAGTTTGTGCTTGCATAGCTTAACATTTTTCTAACCTTCGGGCGTTTTATGATGAATTGACGCAATATTTTTATTCTAGAGGTAATCGATGTAATGATCATTCAGATGATATTAATGAGAGCATGTAACTGCATTTATTCTACTGGTTTTTAAATTTGTGAAGTTTATTAACAGAAAAAAGGAAAGCAGCAACATATATAACTCAATGAAGCTACTAACTTGATACCGGCTGACCTAGTTTAAAAAACAATAGCTTGGTCCCATCACAAACAACTTGGTAATAAGTTGTTTGGAAACAACACTACCCCAACAGAGATGATTTGTTGCACATAATTTATAAGTAACAACCTGGCCAAAGGAAACTATTCGTCAAGCTGTTTGTCTTTGACGTGAATAAGGAAATTATGTATCGAAGCGTAAAATTGATATGCCAGATCTTTGGAGGCTATACTTTATCTGTTGGCTGTTTTCATAGATGCACAGAAGCTAGTAAGACTAGAGACAACTGGCATGGTTTTTTTTACTGAGCTTTAGAGTAAGAAGAATAAATGGATTGGAAACTAAAGATAGTACATCAAAATTTAAAAAAGCAATGAAAAGATTAATTAAAATAGCTGTAGCTGTTATACGAAGGCTGTCATTTGCAATGACCAGCTCAGTGGCTCACATTTGATATACTTTGAAATAATACAAATCAAATAATAAATATTGATCAACTTCATTTCAAAGTACTTTTGAGCAAAGAAGCTGCGGTGTACTGGATGCATTATTTGAATGAAATTGGAGTCACAAATTTAGAGTTTTTAAGAAAAAGGTTAGTGGTTACATAATGCTTAATACAGTAGGCTCACCTACAATGTAAACAACCTCTCCAGGAATAGTTACACTTTAGGGATTTTACATTATAAAAACTGTAAAATACATGTAAACTTCCTGATCTGTTCCAAGATTCTCCAAACTCATCTCTTTGGGCCTTTAAAAAGAAAAAATACTGGACTTGAAATTTGAATTTAATGACGGCACAATAACTGTAGTTTTATTGTTTTTTTTGGGCAAAAGCTCTCCTCATTTGTCATTCGGTTCATGATTGCAATAATTTTACAGTGAGTTAGGAAGAACGCCCATCTTCAATGTCAATTCACCTCAAGTTTTTTTATTACAGACAGCCACATCTAATTGTCTAAATGTCTAAATTAAGTAAAATAATAATATAACGTTACTATAATAAGAGCGGTTTACATTTGTTCATCCATCTAGCCACCAAAAAAGTCCAAAGTCACAAGCAAAAATAGCAATTCGAGACATTCAGATCGGTCTACTGGTCCTCCAACTAGTTGTGCAGCTACTTATTATCTGTGCTTTACCGACACACCTGATAGTTTCACAAGGCAACCTAGACTGCTACAGTGCTAGTATGTATAGAGTGATAGCCATATATGACATTTACTTTATCAACTGTGGCAAGGGAGAAAGCGATATTTTTATTATTTACCACAATATGTACGTTATTAAAATAGAATTTGAGATGCTGCGCGTCTTATAACATATAGAATTTTTACGCAATTAAAAAAAAAATTTGCATATATTTTTTATGTTATGTGGAATTTATGTTATAGGAAGCATATGTTACAAGAGCCTCTACTGTATTTATAAACAGTTTGCAACAAAAAATTCATCTAAATGCTTTCCTACTACATGTAAAATTATTTTTCTAGGTCTGACGGTCATAATAGGGATTATGCATCCATCAATTCAGTATTTTTGGTTTTTCTCAACACTATTGACATTCAGTTTTAATGTCGTTGTTGTGTATAGAGGCGGAGAAATTAGTCACATCAACTTTTCACATTTTTATGAACTGAAAAGGTGAAAGAAGTTGTAGTTTACAAAAGTTAATCAGATATTGCTTTTACTGAACATCAAATTTTATCATAGTGGCAACAATGAAGATACAATTATATACAAACAAGTAGTAGATAACTCCTAATAAACCTCAGCACACTTTTGATAACTATCAAACATTAAAATCATTTTTGTGGGCAAGCCAATTTTGTAAAAATACATGGTAAAATGAAATATGGTTTTTACCCACATTGTTTGTGTTCTATTTGACTTTCATAACTAAAATTTGACATGATTGTTAAATATTATTATGTTGGTAATAATGGAAACTACCTTTTTATTTAGACGTTTGATTGGCAGAGTTTTTTATTTTATCTTTAACTTTTTAAGAGTAGAAAAGCCCATGAAATCATTTAGAGTTCTAGTTGAATTGCTACAAAAAGATGAACTCACGGACACAGACAGGAAGAGTAGACCAGTTTTTGTTGGCTTGGCACCAAATAGTCGTGTTCGTTTTGCTTTCGTATCCATGATAGCAGAAATAAGTCATTGTGTCCTTATATTGATAGCCGTTTACAATGGTCATTGCATCCCTTGAGTTGGATACCTTTGGGTGATCTGAGCAGAAAACTCCTAAAATAAAAAAGTTTTATTGTGACAAAATGGCAAAGGTGTGAAGATCAAGATATGTTACTCAAAAGGAAGTTATCTTCTCTTGCTTTCTCTCATCTTTATCTAGCTAGATCTGTCAGAGTTCAATTTAGGGAGTATAATTATTTTATGAACAGCCTTAAAGATGAACTTTCACAATTACTTGTAGACTTTACCAAAAACATTGGTAGTTTTTATCATTTGCGATTGTTTTTGATGTTTTAGGCGATTTGATTGCCTGGATGGTTATAGATTAAAATTAATAAAACTTGGTTTCGATTAAAATGTACAGAAGAAAATTAAGTGTGAAATGATATCACTAGCTGTTATCATTGCAATAGTTGATATCGGCTATTACATTCAAGTTGAAGTGTTAAGTGAATCCTTCACTAAATTTTGATGAATAAATAATCATATTAATAATAATAATAATATTGCTGATGATAATAATAATGATAATAATAATTAAACAATATTTGTTAATTGACAAAAAAGAAAATGCTAAAAAATGTGAAATGTAAGAAACATATTCACATAGTAGACAGTCTTTTAGCGAACACGTGAAGGTAAGTTTTATTTGCATTGAATGTATTGTTTTACATTAATAAACACAACATCTTTGTGCTATAGGATTAGCAGCACACTAAAAATTATTCTTTCTTTTTTATGATAGCAGCCACCTTTACATGCTATGCTGAGCTTATTTACAGGGTCAGCATTAAATTCTGTTAGCACTTTTTACATACCTTAGAGTAATTTGTGTAGCAATTGCTGTATGTAGTGGTTAAATTAATTTTGGCGGTGAGAGCGGCCTGGTGCTAGCAGTAGACTAGCTTCATTGTTTAGATTGTCACCAGTTCAAACAGTGTTAACAGGTGTTATATATGATAAAAACTCGAAATCTGCTTCTTCAAGATTGAGTTTACCTCTTTGGGCTTGTACTTACATTAAGTTTTATTGGCGGCTGCTTTACTCAATTTTCTGCGCTTTTTAAAACACCATAACCTTTAACCTTTAACCTTTAACCTTCGACGTTTGTCTTCACTTCATTGTTAAAAAAAGGGTAACAACATTTTCATCAAATTTTCTTTATTCATTTCATCCCATTTTAGCTGTTTCAAGATCCTTACTTGTACAGTTTAGGCTCCGCCCATCATCAGGTCTCGACCAGGTTCCATCTGTTGTACATTGTCTGGTGTAAAAATTATCCGTAACACGCTTCCGTCTGTAGTTTCCATACCTATCATGCATTCTATTGCCATACCTATCCACTAGATACTCAGACGCTGTAGTGTTTCTTTCATAGCCCTCTTTGCAGCTGCAACTCACTTGACTGGGATACACTGTAGTTGTTTTTTCACATTGCACACCCTCATATACTTGAAGAGGGCCACAGTCTTTAGCTGCAAGCGTAAGATGTATCAAAGCTGAGATGGATTGTTTACTAAAGGTAGTAAGAACAAAGTTGAAACAAATTTTAGCAAAACTTTTGCATACCCAGCAGAAATACAGCCGTAATAAACAATATTATGGTTGATCAGTGTTTCCACCTGATAAAACTTGTATCAACACACTCCGAACCGGCGCTAATCTTTTTTAAAACACCGTTTCAATGATTGTGGTTTACAATTCTACAAAAAGAGTTGCTCACTCTCTTTTGTTTTTAATTTAGGTTTCAAAAAGGTTTTATTCAAAACATTAATTTTATTTACAGCCAGTTGTGATGAGAAACTAAACAACCATGTGACAGTTAATAAGTTTTGATAACCTTATTTTAAAAGCTTTGATTAATTTACTCAGAAATTTTCATGAACTAAATCCTTTTACTTAAATCAATAGAAACAGCTTTTTGCTTGCATATAAAAGGAATGACAGAGAAACACAACTCCCAACTCTGAATGTTTCCTTTGCATAAATTAGATTTAAAATTGATGTCTTGTGACTCTCTAAGATTGAGTCAGTTGATGAAAAAGTTTAATTATTGTGTTTAAAAGTTTTACATAACTTGTCAATAACTGATTAGAATGTTGCAAATGTCATAACAATGTTACTCATCTCTCCCCTTAGCCTGAAAATGTTACTCATCTCTCCCAACTGATAAGAGCAAGTATATATATAAGATTGATGAAGTAGAAAATTCTACAAAAAAGTAGAACGATAGTAGAACGTAGATATATAGATATACATATATATATTTATATACATACATACATATATATATATATATATATATATATATACATACATATATATATATATATATATATATATATATATATATATACATATATATACGTTCTACTGCCGTATAAAAGTGATAGTTCTACTATCAATTTAATATGGCTGTAGGTGCGTTCGACTATAACTATTGATATCTTGGAATAACGATTCCATATCGCAAGAAATTTGAACTCCGACTTTCCAGTTCACCAGTCAGATACCGTACCAACTCAGCCACACGAACTTGACCACTTCACTAGTGATATATGTTACTGTATGAGAGCAAATACGCGACGGCTTTGCTTACTACATGGGGTTTGCCTAACGTCACCGAGAAGGTAGCTCTTATTAATACGCTTACTCAAATTATGCATTGGCAATTTGGCAGGCTAATAGCAAATGGCAGGCAACTCTCATTGCCTCTCATTGTATATAAGCTGGTCTTTAATACCCAAGCAACGCCCGATAGCACAGCTATATATATATATATATATATATATATATATGTATATATGTATATATGTACATATATATATATAAATATATATACATGTAAATATATATATATTTCTCAAAGTTGGTCTTATGTCGTCAGTAGATGCGTCCAGCTTTAGTTATTAGAATCTTGAAATAAAAATTCATCCTAAAGAAGATTTGATCTCGGACTCTCCCATTCACCAGTCCAATGCCTTACTAACTGAGCCACAGGGCTTGATCGTTTCGCGACGCGATATACGTCGGTATGTACAAGCAATTGGCTAGCGCTTTCGGTCATGATGTAAAGTCATGGCATAGCTCCGTAGAAGCCATAGCTCTTATTAGTAAGCTTATTCAAATAATCCATTGGCGATGTGCCAGGCTAATAGCAAGTGGCAGGCAACTCTTATTACCTCTCATTGTATATAAGCTGGTTTTTAATAACCAGGCAACGCTGGAGAGCCTAGCTAGTATATATATATATTGATATATATATATACATATATATATGTATATATATGTATATATATGTATATATATATATATATATACATATACAGTCAAACATGGATAACTCGAACTTCAAGGGACCGAGCAAAAGTGTTCGAATTATCAGAGCATTCAAGTTATCAGAGCACTGTCACAAGTCCATATATTTACTTATTTATTAGTAGATACATGTACATATACAAACTATAATATAAATCAAAAGCACAAATGGCTTGTTTCAAATTAAATGCTTCTAATGTAAAGTTTAAAACGTTTTTATGAAAAAGTATAGAGATTTTTCTATCACTTGAGATTGGTTTGTTGTTTGAGGTGATGTTATTGCCAGGACGTTTTTCAGATTGACATTGGCAAAACTTGATCGTTGTTGAAATGCTCAAAAGAAAAGACATTTTTTTCTTTTGGGGTTTTACCCACGATCAATTACGCCGTTTTTTCTTGAAGTTTATGTAGATTACCTTACTTTACCTGGGATTCGTTAAGAGCAACACTCCGAGGCAGTTCAATTAGAAGTTTTACGAGGTTTTACGGTACATTCTATATCACTCACGCTTTTTTAATAGATACTTATTGAATGTACACACGTATTCTGTGTTTAGGTCAAACGATGAATAGTTTTTTGTAGCTCAGACAACGTATACGTTTAATTACAACATTTTTAAGACGTTTTAAACATTCAACATTCCGACGTTGATTCAACACGGAATCAACGTCGGAAAACTATTCATCACGGGCTAGCCGAGTCACGCACTGAAGGATTTTCGCCACGCACATACAAAACAACTTGCGATTTTTGTTTTGTATGTGCGTGGCGAAAATTCTTGCGCGCGTGACCCGGCTAGCCCGTGCTATTCATCGTATCGCAGTATAAATCAAATTTCACCAAACTTTTAGAAAAGTCGTTGACAAAAATATTTTGCCGATGGTGGTAATAACGACGCTTATGAATTACGAACAGATGAAGTTTACCTCTATGGCTTTGAATAAAGTGATTTTCTAAAGCGAAAACAACCATTTCGGTAGCTGTTGGGCAAAAAAACAGTTCGAATTAACAGTGTTGAGTTCGAGTTATCTATAGCAATTTATCATTACGTGGGAACGGACCAAAGGAAATGTTTGAATTAACCGTGTGTTCGAGCTATCCGTGGACGAGTTATCCATGTTTGACTGTATATATATACATATATATATATGTATATATATATATCAATATATATATATACTAGGTAGGCTCTCCGGCGTTGCCTGGTTATTAAAAACCAGCTTATATACAATGAGAGGTAATAAGAGTTGCCTGTTACTTGCTATTAGCCTGGCACATTGCCAATGGATTATTTGAATAAGCTTACTAATAAGAGCTATGGCTTCTACGGAGCTACGCCATGACTTTACATCATGACCGAAAGCGCTAGCCAATTGCTTGTATATATATATATATATACATATATATATCTATATATATATATATATAGCATACATAAGCATACATATATAGCATATATAACGCATACACTGAGCGGCATAATCATGTCGCAGGTATTGTGTATAGAAGTCTATGTGATGAGTATGGCCTTAATAAACCACAACACTGGTGGGAAGCTCCTGGTAAGGTGAATGTAAATGACCGCGCTAAGATCCTCTGGGACTTCTACATCCAAACTGACAAGCATGTCCTAGCAAACCAACCAGATATAGTGGTGGTAGACAAGGAGAACAAGAGGGCTACTATAATAGATATAGCAGTACCCAATGACTACAATATAGCCAGCAAAGAAAAAGAAAAGGTAGAGAAATATCTCCCTCTTGGAGAAGAAATTGAAAAATGCTGGAATGTAAGAACAACTGTAATCCCAGTAGTCATTGGGGCACTGGGCGCAATAACATGTGGCTTGCCCAAATACCAACAACAATCAACTCAGGTGAGTTGCAGAAAAGTGCGCTATTGGGAACAGCTAAGATCTTGAGGCGAGTGCTCAAACTCCCAGGTCTCTGGTAGGAGACCCGAGTTAGAGCAGAATTTACCACCCATACGGGGTATCCGGGGTGAGGAAACAATTTTTTATATATATATATATATATATATATATATATATATATATACATATATATACATGTACATACATGTACATACATGTATATATATACATGTATATATATATATTTGTACATGTAAGTATCTCTATATAAGAGTTGCTTTAATGTTGCTCGCAGGCAAAGGGGTTTACACGCAATTAAGTTAAAAATTTAAGTTTGAATCTTTGAGTTGCATATCAGTCAAAGTTTGAATAAATTGATGTTAAACAGCTAAAACAGATAAAAAACATGTTTCACATTGGGAGCACTGAGGCTGTGTATGCTACGCTTCTGTATCTTGTTTGCTTTTGAAGCAAGCAATTTGTAAGCCATTAGTAAAACCTGGAAGCTGTGGTCAAATGACCTAAACAATCAGCTAATCTCCAAGATGATGTTAATGTTAACCAAAAGTTAATTTAGGTATTGAGCAATCATAGGGTCATGTTTAGGCATCTAGAATTTTCATTAGCTGTAGCTACATGTATCTTAAGATTTCAATCTCTAATTTTTTACCATTTTTCTTAAACTTGAGGCATTACAGTTTACTAATATTCATGGTTGATTTGACAGATGAAACAATTTGAGTTTGTGTAGCCTTTCTGCTACAATAGGCTTCGTCGAAATGTAAACACGACTTTTGTCAGATGCCTTCATCTTCTGCCATAACAACTACCTAAACTACATTATTCATTTTTTCCTTTCACATGTGAATCAACAAATAAAGAACTTGGCTTTGCATTATTTTAAAATGGTATTCTAACTATGCAAAACTGTGCATTCATTCCAGTAAAAATGCAGTTATTTAAAATTTTCTTGTGTAGAATCCTTTTTACTAACAACAAAGGTATTTCAAATTTAGTGTAGCAAAGCATTGCTAGGATGACCTAGTTTGCATTTAATTTGCAGTACAAAACTGTGCTTAAAAATAAACCACTTTCACTCCACATTTCTGTTACTCGCACCATATGTTAAAAAACTGTAGTAACTACATGCAGTGAACCATTAAATGCAAACTGCAGTATCAAATGCCCATGCTTCCAATTATCCACCAGCGACCCATCCATCTGGTATGACTTTTCAAAGAATATACATATACTTTATGAAGTTGCGCCTCCAGTGTGGATGGAGTAAGTTTTTATTTACTCTACAGAAATGATAAAAATAACTTATTTTACTTGTTAAAACAAAAAAGAACTGTCGTAATTAATAATATGTGGGCCGCGGGACAAACAACTAATGGCAACGAGTCTATTTTCTAGGTTTACCTCCAAAAGCAAAATATGGTTTGTAAATTGAGGTGTGGAGATGAAATAGTTTGGTTAACATATGATTGTCAAACATTGTGGTCTGGTCTGCATTTGTTACTGCAGGTCTTCTGGAAACTCTCTCCAACTAAATAGTCAAAAATGAAGCACGGTGTAATTATAGGTAGTGTGGGTTTTTAGACTAAATACTTCAGTCATACAAAAGCTTTTACTTTGTTTTATTCTGTGGTTGATGTTAAGACACTTATCCACAGGCTAAAATGTATTGAAGATACTAGGTTGGTATCTAAACAGGTGCTGAGAGTATATTAACGGTCACCTTTGTACTTCTGTATTGAAAGTATAGTGATGGGCGGTCACCTTTGAAGTTCAGAATACTGTTATTTTCTATTAGAGACTTTTAACATATACTAACCAATCCTTCTTTGTTATTGTGTACTCATGCGTGCATGCACGCTGCGTGTTTATTATAAATCCATTCCGTAAATTTGTCGGTTTGTCAGCCTGTCGACCCATCAGCCCAATGGCCCATTAGTCATCGGTCTACCGGCCTATTGCCTGGTCAACCAATCAGCTCCTAGATTCATAGGCTTATCGGCCCGTTGGCCAGTCGGCCTGTCAGTTGTTCTGCTTGTTGGTTTGTCAGCCCAATGATCTGTTTGTCTGGCAGCACATTGGTGTGATGGTCTGTCTGTTTATCAGTTTGTTAGTTTGTTATTTCATCGGTCAGTTTAGTCTGCACAAACTCTTTGTGCTTCTAAAAACTTGCAAATACTAATGGCTCTCTTACATACACAGAAGCTATGTATATAAGCTAAGTATGTTTCAGATAAGCGCAAGGGGTTAGGTGATTCTGCTACTTGCTTCAGATTTTAATGTTCCTCTGTCAGTTACTTAATGTTAGTCCTTTTATACAAACATTAAAAACAAAGAAGGGTAAACTTAAATAGTCGTTTCTGCATAGAACCATAACTGAGATAAAACACAGAATGATTTATTCTATCAAATAATTTTTCTCATGGCGTTAAGTTTTAAATTCTTTGGCATTAAATTTTAAAGAGCAGGGTCTACAAACCTATCAAAGTAATTAGCATCTAAGAACTTTGTTTTTCCTGAGTGATATCCTGTATGCGTCTGATACTTGCCTTTTCAATTTTAGATCAGTTTTCTGGAAGTAATAATTTGATGAAATCATAGTTTAAATTAAAGATTCTTTCCTTAAAATTATACATGTGAAACTTATGGTATGTATAAGTTTTTCTGTCTTTAGTGTTACCTTTGTTTAAAAGATGTGGCATTACAAATATATAGCGATAAACATAAGCCATAAGTTAGAAACCTAATAGACTTAAGGATTTATTAGTTCATGAAGTTGATTTAGACAACCAATTAGAATTCATCAAATTCGCCAGCCACCAATTTTATCTGGTTGCACTAACAAGCGTCTGATGTTATTTGAACGAATCTCTGCTATTAATGTAACTAGTGTTTATAGAAAACTACTAATACATCGTAAGGTACTATGTGTGTTGTCTCTGTTCATTGGCAGGTTAGTACTAGCCAGAAATTAGTATTTTCTGGTTCCAAGCAAACGTTTCTATCACAAATTTAAAAGTGTCAAAGTATGAGTATCGTTTCTACAGCGACAGTAAAACATTAAAATATTTCGCAGGTTTGGTTGTTTTCTTTGCAAACAACAGACCAGCAATCTCCAAACAGTTGTTAACAAATGAGTTTATGTGAATCAGTACTAGAAAGCCAGAAAAACTTATTTTCATTGAAAGTTTTTGATGCTTGAACTTTAAGCCTAAAAACAAGAGATGTGCAATTATTGTCAAACACCCATTCAAATAGCCAACAATGATAAGCTCTTACTTTTTGTTATAAGCCAATTACTTTCCAATTCTGATTATTGTTCTTACAGGATTCAAAGAAGTTGAAACCTATTAAGTCTCCAAACTGGCAGAAAGGTTTACGTGAATTTTTAAGTGTAAAGAGAATCGTGCTTAGGATAGCTAAATATATACAAAATTGTAGCTTACGTTGGCAAGAAATGTTTGGATAAATCCATTCTCCATTAGCATCGCAGCCAATCCAAGATGTTGTGCTGTTGTCTGGAAGCTGATATCCGGGATGGCATTCAAAGTTCAATCCTCCATTGTAATAACTGTACAGAAACACAATTTATGGTAAAATGAAGCATAAATATTTCACCCATTCTGGTAAATATCAAGCACATGACATTTTCAATATGCTAAAAAAACCCAATCTCTTGATAGCTATTTTTCTAATTGTTGAATCCAACTTTTAATACTGTGCTATCATCAAACTGACAGCTTGCAGGAGACATTTTGCATTCTGAGTGGTCAACCATTTTCGCTAAATTTTCAAATATTTCATCAACTTGGTTTTAAGATTTTACATGAACTCTTAAAGAAAATTTGAAATATAATATTTAAATCATTTAATATTCAAAGGCTCATATTTGAATATTTTATTGTTTTAAACTTTATTAGAATACATATTAGTTGATAAAAACCTTTCACTGATATATTCTCGGAAAATCAGAACATTGAAAAGAGAAATCTCCAAAAAAATGCTTTCTAAAATTGGAATATATTTGACTATGCCTAAAAAAGGTGATATTTCAATGTTTCAAAAACTGAGTATATTAATAAATCTTTCTAGCTCACAACTTTTGATAAAGTTATAACAAAGAATGCTAGCTCACAAAAGTTGGCAAGTTTTTATAAATAATTAAAGCTCGTAAATTTAAAAATATGCAAGTTTATTAAGAAAGAGACTATTACAGGTTTTGTATGAAAAAATGTCCCAATTATGTAGTTGTACCAAATCACTTGGAAACATTTTTCTCTCTGCTAGCTTAATTAGAAAGCTATTAGTCATCAAAACTCAGTTTTTAATTTATCTCGACTGATGATTTTAAACTCTGTTTTAGAAATAATAAGAACTTTTTTAGATCTCAAAGACTCACATTTTTGTAGGTGCTGCACACTTTGGTAGTATGTTTATATTTTGAGATCAAGCATGTTTAGAGCTCATGAGTCACCTTGTTTTTTACAAACACATTTTCTTTTGTAGTTGTTCAGCCTTTGGAAACTTTTCCATTATAAAGATATGATGTTGAAAATTTTTAAATTATGCGCAAATATTATACATGCAAGTTAAACCTATTTGCATAAATATTGCATCTCATTCTGAAAACTAAGAAATAAAACTCTTGCAATATTTGGGTGTTTGATTAAAATACAAGAAGTAGCAGTATTTGCTATACAGCCACTATGAATCTGTCTGAAATATTTTAGGCAGCTGCAGCAACAGATAGTTTTTTTTGTTTAAATTTTTTGAGCCCTTGTTATTTTACCAATCAACCATTAAGCTGCTAAGAGTGGCTGTTTAGGACAAAATTAAAATAAAACCAAGGAGATATGCAATTTTCAATTAGAAGTTTACACTAAACAGTTTTGTTAACTTGTGTTAACAAAATTTGTTAACTTGTGTTAACTGTGGATATTTGTGCCAGTTGCTTTTTTGCAATGTTTCAAATCCAATTTTTTTATTAGGCAGATACCAAAAAACTTGAGCAGTATGATACTCTCTAAATATCTGTCATCAAGCATACATTAAGCATATTTTTTACTGTTATACCAAAATAGCTTCCAGATGCCTTAGTCAAAAAATTACGTACATTTCTCGAGGTTTAGAAGTCATAACATAAACAGTGGAGCGATAGTAGTTGCAGCCATATCGCCTATGATTTTTATCTTGATATGTACAATATCTTTCTTCTCTCACTTGTCGCTCATAGTCTACAGACGAGGTCGCATTTTCTATTTGAGGATAGTCTTGGCACCTGACTCCTGTAACAGAATGCAATTTATTTTTCATTAGACAACTGTTATTGCTTGCGCATAGAACTTCTCGTGACGGTTGTCAAAACCTCCGTAAGGATATACCGTTTGGGAGAAGACTCCACATTGTCATAATCTCAGACTATGGTGTTCTGCATGGCAGACTGGTTAGATTAAAATTTTAGTGTGAGTTCATTGTAAGGATTTGTAACTAGACTGCTGCCAAGTTTATAGAAAATATTGCTCTGAGAAAAAGTTTCACAGAGATACCTGCTTAGTAAAGTGATTTTCTTTTAATCAAAAAACCCCAGTCAGTTTTATACAATCCTTTATGAGATTAGCAAACAGGCTGGTAAAAATCTTTTTGTCTTTGATTTATAAAATAATCATCAAAGGTGAAGTTATGAGCTTGTGATCGATAAAATTTGAAACTTTTGAGTGACTTTGTTAAAACTTGCTTTTGCAGAGCAAAATTTTAAAGTTGAGTTACCAAGATTGTGAGCATGAAGTTTGAGTTACATTTAAAAGTTTTTTCGTGTTGCACCATATTACCTCTAGAATCATCTACAAACATATTATTGAATCAGGCAGTTGTCTTCTCTATGCTCCTGTCACAATAGGTAATGTGGTTGATTTTCTCAGCTTCTTTTCGACATAGCATCAGTTAGCATTTCAATTATTTAGACAGTAAAAGAAATAGTATTTTGCCCATTTTAAAATGCTAAACAATCAATTTGTGATATTTGAGCATAATGAAATATTAGGATGATGTTGGTATACCAAAGCTTTAGAGTAATAGTTACTTGAACATTACTTTTCAGTTAGATCCAATATTTTTGTATGATGCTTTGAAAATAAGAAACTACATGTTCTTAAATGTACAACTTATTACTTATAAATCAATCGTGCTGTGGATTAGGTTTTGCTTAACCTAAAGATCGCACTCAGATCTCCAATGCAGTACATTCCGTCATTCGAAATTATTACGTTCCTGTGTTGGCATCATTAAGGGAAATGCATAGAGGGGTATAAAAACCCAAAGTAATTATCAAATGCAAACAACCCCTAATAAAATGCATCTAAATTTTAGATATGGACATTACATATTAAAAATGAGTAGCCAAAACAGTAAGTTAACCTTAGTAACTATAGTTACCTAAAATAAATTTGGTGTATTTAATGGCTATGAATTGCAAGAAAATGTAACATTACAATTTACCACAAACAGTAAGTATCACTGAAAGTATTTACCTTCGATAAGGACGTATCTGCGAGACGTTGAATTTAACCTAATTGGATTTTTCCAATTAGGTTAAATTTAAACTTAATCTAAATTAATCTAAACTTCAAATTTGTCATCAGCTAAGATTTTATAACTTATTTGATGTCAAACTTGTTTTTACTATTAATTTTAACGAATGATGTTGAATAACGCTGGGAGAGAGAGAGAGAGAGAGAGAGAGAAAGAGAGGAGAAATAATAGAAAAAGAAAAAGAGAGAGAGATAAACAGAAAGAGAGAAAGCGAGAGGGATAGGAGAGAGAAAGAGAGAGAGAGAGAGAGAGAGAGAGAGAGAGAGAGAGAGAGAGAGAGAAAGAGAGAGAGAGGAAAAAAAATAGAAAAAGAAAAAGAGAGAGAGATAAACAGAAAGAGAGAAAGAGAGAGGGAGAGAAGGAGAGAGAGAAAGAAAGAGAGAGAAAGAGAAAGAATGAGAGAGAAAAAGAGAGAGAGAAAGAGAGAGAAAAAGAGAGAGATAAAGAGAGAGAAAAAAAGAGAGAGAGAGATAAACAGAAAGAGAGAAAGAGAGAGAGGAAGAAAAAAAGAGAGAGAGATAAACAGAAAGAGAGAAAGAGAGAGGGAGAGAGAGTTTGAGAGAGAGAAAAACAAAGAGAAAGAGAAAAAGAAATAGAAAAAAAGAGAGAGAAAGAGAAAAAAAGATAGAGAAACAGAAAGGAGAGAGAAAAGAAAGAATGGCAGAGAGAGAAAAATAGAAAAAGAAAGTGAGAGAGGGGGAGAGAGAAAGAGAGAAAGCAAAAATAAAAGAGAGAGAAAAAGAGACACAAAAAGAGAGAGAGAAAGAGAGATGAAATGAAAGAGGGAAATAGAGATAGAAAGACAGAAAAAGAAAGAAAGAAAAGGAGAGAGGGAGAGAGGGAGAGAAGAAAGAAGGGAAAGAGAAAGGGAGAAAGAAGAGAGAGAAGGGGAGAGAGGGGGAGAGAAAAGAAAGATGAAGAGAGAGAAAGGAAGAAATAGGAGAGAGGGAGAGAGGGAAAGAGGGAGAGGAGGAGAGGGGTAGAGGGAGAAAGGGAAAGAGGGAGAAGAGAAAGAGAGAGGAGAAAAGGAGAGAGAAAGAGAGAGAGCATTGTATCTTTCTCAGGCCTTATGAGAAAAATTTCAGCAAATAACATATCATCTTCATTGTTATTTTGACGTATTCAGCGCACCGATGATCAATTTCTAATTTCAAGAAAATTTTAGTTGTTCTTTTATGGCGGAAAAACGTCGTGTGGCCGAAATGAAAAGTCATCAGGTTCCACATCGTGTGACAAAAAATTGTGTAATAAAGATATCGTACCCCAGGGATACACTGGATTTGTTATAAGGCTTATTGTATCTTATTCAAAAAAAGGATCTTTACAAATCTTTGCCTCTTTTTACTTTACTTATGATACATGTTTATATTACAACAATTAATGGTTATAAGATCTTTTATGGTTTATCTTTTACAAGACGGTTGTGGTTTGTTAAATAGTTCCAGCTTATGTTATATGAACATATTGTATACAACATCCAATAGTCACTTGGATTAAATCTTTGCTTGCTAGCTTTAACAATCTTCCATTTAATGTCCTTTTTTAAAGCAGAGAAATGTATTTTAAATGATATATGTCAAACCATTTATTTTATTTTAGTGGGTACCTGTTGCCATTTTTTTTGTTTTTGTGTTTCACAATTTTTGTAAAACATAATTTAAAACAATCTCTGTTTGAGATTACATTATTGCCAATAAAGTAATATATATGTTTTATCAGAAACCATCATATATTATGAATTGGCAGGTGAATGCTAAAGCATTTTTTAAAACTGGTAACCATATTTGGTTGATGTTTTAATTATTATACAAAGCTGGTAATGATGAATTACATACTATATAAGTAAAACAAATAATTTTAAATTACATTCGCAGACTTTTTAATCGAAATGCAAAATATATATTTTATTGAAGTAAATTGCACCATTTAAATATGCCAGTTGCTTTCAACTCAATATTTTAGTTTTTCCAGCAGTTAATTCCCGATCTATGACATCCTCTTTGAAATATTTTAAATCAATCAGAATTGCCATGGTGAAAAATTCTAAAACACCATGTAACAAAACCTTTGAAAAACACTAAAATAATACAATAAATGAAACACACAAAAATTAAAGTTGTGTATCATATAGTTACCATTAATATAACGAAAAGTGCTTTAATAAAATATCACATCACATTATAGTATGGTAGTACTAAAGTTATTAAAATACAAAACAATTCAATAAAAAAAACATATGTAATATAATTTAATAATATGATGTAATAAGATTAAATATAAAAATTTTCAACATAATTCAGCATAGTATAATTTTTTGCAAAACAATATAGTATGTCATAATATAACATAGCATAATATAATAAAATACAACATATTAAAATGTACTAAATCATAATATAGCACAATGTAATATAGGAAAACATAATAAACTACTCTAAATAGATAGTACAACGCATTTATAATATAATATGACACCGCACAACGCAATGTAAAGTTTTGTCATACAATTTAGCATAAAATAATTAATAAAACAATTAATAAACTTTGTAAAAAATAGTGCTTTATTAATATTTTTAGCTCCAAAAGTCATCCTTACCTCATATTGTTTTTGGATTAGTTATAGCAATTTACAAAAGTGGATGAAATTTATAGGGGTTACTGCATAGTATTGTATTGTTGTGTCCATTAAAACGAAATGAGCTTTGTTGCATTATCAAAATGGTTGCTTGTTCTTTTCACAGCTATTAGCAATATTTTTATCATTGTTTAAGAATTATTGTTTTTGTTTATACATTTGTTAAGTTTGTAAAATATCAATTTTTTCATTTTGTGGTAAAAATAATAAACAAGACCTTTTTAGAAGTTTTGTAGTTCATAGCTCGATAGTTCGTAAAATATAAAAACCCTTGAAACACGCTTGTATTTGGTAGCACTCAAAATGATCAACCTTAGGCACTTCATTTGTAAGTTATTTACAAGTTGACAAACCCTTTGTTTAATTTGGTAAGGGAAGACAAGCCTTTAAATCCTTTAATACCAATGCCAACTGTTTACTATTATTTGAAGCTGTACATTTTGTAGCCTGTAGATATGTCAGTGTATTTGTGGCAACTTAAATTTTCTTAACTTTTCTTACTGCAGGAAGAATTCTTAGCAGTAACTTGTTAATTACAGAAACTGTAGACTTACGGACACAAGAGAAATTAACGGCACTCCATATGCTGTAGTCAAACACTTTCACACAGAATATGGTATTGTTGCCTTGAAGAATGTATCCTTCCGTCTCATTGCAGGAGTACACAGCTGTTACAAATGGAGTGCTTGTTTCATTGATTACCATGGTGGCATTTGCTACAGCGGTTGGGTTGCCACAGGTGTTCTGAGAGGCTAAATAATATGCAATACAAATAATTACTGATTGGTAGAACCATGAAGCCTTTATTCCTGTTTTGGCAATTATGGCTAGTTGGTAAGGTAGCAAACTTCTGGAAGCAAACTTCTGTGTGAAGGTAAAGCAGAGACAAGTGAAGCAGTAAAAATATAAGTATGTGTATATACAATATATACATATATCAGCCAAAATCCCAAAACAAATGAAGTTGGGTACGCAATAGGCTTTTTGTATAAATAAAAATAAACTCTAAGGCTAGAAGGATTTTTAGTGATTGCTTCTAGGAGCCTAGCAATAAATCAGAGCTCATTGTTAAATTCCTGGTAGTGCACAGGTAATGAAAAACAACTTATAAACAGTGGCAAGTGATGAAGTTGTCAATTTGCTAATTTGAGTAAGCTAGCATTCGTAGTTCTAAACTTACTAAAAAGAACCGTGAAAGCAAGCTTTGATGACGTTGTGCGTAAAGCAGAGTGGCAATGCATTTTTTAACCTAGATAATGACTCATATCTCCCAATGAATCTATTGCATCTTGTGTACTTTAAAAGGTTAGCTTGTCACCTTGCAAATGTAAAGTGCTACGACTGAATCTTCTGTAATATTCAGTGCTACATGTATATTGTAAGTGCTATGGCTTGACAGACACCGAATTACCATGATAGACTATGACAAACTTTAAGATTTGTGTGTATGTAAGCGTGTATATTGTGTGTGTGCATGTGTATATACACACATATACATATTTATTAAAAAAAATTGTTTCCTCACCGAGGTTAACCAATATAGGTGATAATTTCTGCTCTAACTCGGGTCTCCTACCAGAGACCTGGGAGTTTGAGCACTCGCCTCAAGATCTTAGCTGCTCCAAATAGCGCACTTTTCTGCAACTCACCTGAGTTGATTGCTGTCGGTACTGGGCAAGCCACATTTTATGCGCCGGTGTTATTGCGCCCAGTGCCCCAATGACTACTGGAATTACAGTTGCTCATACATGCCAGCATTTTTCAATATCTTCTCCAAAAGGGAGATATTTCTCTACCTTTTCTTTTTCTTTGCTGGCTATATTGTAATCATTGGGTACTGCTATGACTATTATAGTAGCCCTTTTGTTCTCCTTGTCAACCACCACTGTATCTGGTTGGTTTGCTAGAACATGCTTGTCAGTCCGGATGTAGAAGTCCTAGAGGAACTTAGCGCGGTCATTTTCATTGACCTTACCAGGAGCTTCCCACCAGTGTTGTTGTTTATTAAGGCCATACTCATCACATAGATTTCTATATACAACACCTGCGACATGATTATGCCGCTCAGTGTATGCGTTTCCTGCTAGCTGCTTGCATCCACTGATGATGTATTGGATGGTCTCAGGTGCATCTTTGCACAGTCTGCATCTAGGATCGTCTCTGGTGTGATAGATTTTTGTTTGGAGTTGCCTTGTTGGGAGCACTTGCTCCTGGGCTACCGTGAATAGCGACTCTGTAATGGCCGTTAGGTTTCCTTTGCTCAGCCACATATATGTCTGGTGAAGATCGCCAACCTTATATATATACATGTATATATATAAGGCCCTATATATATATATAAGGCAACTTAAAGATATACGTATTTAAGTTGCCTTTATATATATACATATAGTAGCAGCACTATATATACATATTTATATGTATAAATTGTTTCCTTACCCCGGTTAACTCATATGGGTGGCAATTTCTGCTCTAACTCGGGTCCCCTACCAGAGACCTGGGAGTTTGAGCACTCACTCAAACTCCCAAGTATACATATGTACATGTATATATATATATATATATATATATATATATATATATATATATATATATATATATATATATATATATATATATATATATTGTACACTCAATTAATAATAGGTAAGTGTAACTTTCGAGCTCAATATTTGAAGCTTGGTCTGATATTTTTGTAAAAATTCACAATGTTTCATTATGTTCCAATAGACATCTTTAGATTACTAGTACAAAGGAAGCCACTGGATGACAGCATTTGTGTGCTAATAAGGAGGTTCAGACTGCTGAGCTAGCTTCTGTTGACTGTGTAACAGATCTTCTTGCTAAGGTCTATCAGTTGATGAACAGTTGGGAAGTTAAGTTTTGAATCCTACATACTCGATGTAACAAACTGCCTAAGGTAAGGTAAAAGCGCTAAAATGAACATGGTAAATGTTTGTACTACTTTTCACATGTTGGTAGTTTGATGGCTCCAGGCACTGGATACAAAGAGTGTTTCAGTAAAGCAGAGAATGCTAAAGAAGTTCTATCCACACGCTGAATCATTGCTGTATCTTCTATTAATAAAAGCATAGTGACATACTTAATGCAGTCTAATATTTACGATATTAAAACTTAAGATAAAAGGCTGCTTTAAAAAGAATTCAAATTCGTGACCTTCTACTTGGCAAACCAACACACTACCACCTACATCAACAAACAGCTTGGATTTATTGTGAAACATTGCTCAGTTCCTTATTACTGTAGAAAATCACTCGAGGTGCACAAACTGACAGGAGACTAGTATTGATTTGATAGTAACTTCTGTCTATTTGTTCACAAAACATACTTAGGGGCATAGTGGTAAGCTCCTATAGCCAAATGATATTACATGTATACACTCTGGGGCCTCACAACATATAGTACCGGAATTGTAGTCTCTTTCAATTCCAAATGATTCTAATCCTAAAATTTAATTGTAAATGCTTGAATTGTTGTTTTGATTAATTTAAAAAGTCAATTGCAGCATATGTTGATTAAAAAAACTTTCTGTGCAAAAGCTTTATTATTCAAGCACCAATGGGCATTTAATAGTTTATATTTAAATATAAGTGTTTGTTTGTTGGTCTGTCATCCAGCGTCCAGTCATAGCGATTAAGTCATAAGAATGAAAAATAAAACATCATAAAAGCTTATGTAATTTTTCTGCAGTTGTTATTGTAGACACCCTCAAGTAACCCATCATTACAAAACTGCTAGAATTTTTATTTCATCATGCGTGGTGTGTGGTTAGAATTGGAACTTTATATGCACACGCACATACGTAAAAAATCTAAAAGCTCCTGTCAGAAAAATGTGCATGTCAAAACATAACCTGTCAAAAAAGCATTTGTCAAAAAATGCATCTGTCAAAGTAACACCCCCTGTAAAAAAAGAACCTGTCAAAAAAAAGTGTGTTAAAAAATTCCCCGTTTAAAGAAACTATCAAGCAGTTGTCATACGATGATATGTACAGGCATATTGCATTGTGGTTACTCACTAGTATATTGTGTGCTGAAAATCAGAGTGAGAAATGTAGCAAAACTCAACAATGCCATTGTCAATGATTTCATTTGACGAAGGCTTGCAAACTGATGCTGCCCTAATGAAAGTACCGATTAATCAAAAAATTGTGATGTCACAAAGGTTATCAGTAGCTCACTTGTTTTTAATTAACTCCAGGTCTTGTTTCAAGGCAGCTTGGCATAAGTTTCATCTCAAATAAACACTAAGTGGCATTTACAAAAAATACTTTTCAGCAAGTTGATACTGCACTATTTAGGGTAGACAGCAACCAAAAGTAAGTTGTGTATAAAAACTGACAGAGTCCCCCTGATTGCTCCATAAAAAATCAAGCAACTAAAGCGCAAGGCAATATGTATATATTTCCAAATATAGATTAACTAGCTGTGCTACCCGGCGTTGCCCGGGTAATAAAAAAGTCTTTGGGTAGAAAATTTATTTGCCTTCAACCTATAACAACATTTGCATTCTAACTTTCAAAATACATATTATCATGAGAAAATTGTTAGTTGAAATAATTTAATAGGAACTAAAAACAGCTGTAGAGGTTTTCAAACATTTTTAAACAACTTTTAAACTCATATTTCTTTATATCATGAGGAAAATATTTTGTGCAGGTCAAATAAATCAAAATAATAAAACAACTATAATAAGGTTTAGATGTATATGTAAAATAAATAGGAAATAATAGTAAATTAAGCTGGCTTTCCTACGGTAATGATACAATTAATACGAACTGAGACAACAGAACAAAATTCCTGAATATGTATAATTAATAAAAACAATTATTGCATAGAAGGGCATCTGTATAACAAAGGTTACTGTGCCACCAGAAGCTATCTATCAAAACTTTGAATACGGAGACACTCCTACTATACGAAGACTCTTCCCATGGGTACAATGTAATTATCTGCGTGAGAAGAATTGGTCTTGACCCTAAATATAGTAATTGAATCTTACAAAAAAGATTTCTTATGAGGAGCGTCGTAACACGCATGGCCGCATCGATACAATAAAAGCTATAGCTATATCTATAGCCAAAATGCAGACACAGGACACACGAGACACTTTGAGAAATATATATATCTAGATACAGTCAATAGTGTGCATACGATCAACTGCATAGAATGAGGCTTTTAGGTGCTCTGCTCTGGGTCGCTTCTGTGGCATGTTTTTTAGTCATCTCCTTGGCTTGATTTTGCTTTTCGGTAGCATGCTCGACTCGGCAGCCAACTGGAAATATTTCCAAAGACCGTGTCATCTGCCGAGTCAGGGCTCAGCCAAATCGTGATTTCGGCTACCGTAGAGTTGACTTCTTCAATAAAACAGTCTTCTGTCTGATGCTGCGTAACTGTAGTAACTGTGTAACTTCTTTTAGTAACTGACTACCATATCCCATACTTCAGTATCTGGCCTTAGTCAATTACTAAAGGTAGGAGTGTGTTAGTCAGATACTAAACGTAGCAAAGTGGTAGTCAGATACTAGCAAAATTTACATGTATGTGTTATTGCTCTTCAATCAGCGAACAATTAGTAATATTTAAGAAACAATCATTAAACGCATACACATATATGCACTATACACATATATGCACTATACACATATATGCACATATATGCACTTCACATGAGAGCAAATTTGAGAAAAATATTTCCTCTACTTTTTAATAATTGGCTTTCATATGAAAATAAATACATGCATATTACATCATGCCTTTTATTAAAGCAACTAAACTTATTTCATACATACTGTTCTTTTCTTATAGGGAAGAGCAAAGATCTTGAGGCGAGTGTCTCAATTTCTAGGTCTCTGGAAAGAGAATTGAGCTTGAGTAGTCACTGCAACTAACTTGCGCTGACCAGAAAGAAGAAAAATGTTTTATACATGCACATGTATGCATATAGTATATAATAAATGATGTATAGGACATAGTTAGCATTTAGCTCTGTCAGATTCAACGATGCGGCCTTTCTTCTCATCAGGCTGTACTCTGAAATCCTTCGAGTTTAGCCGGATGAGAGCAAAACTGCATCCAAGAAACTCGCCACTGATAAAAGTCAAGTTTAACTAGGTCAACTAAACCCCAATAATACTTATTCTTCGTTTCCCTGTGATGATTATTAGATCATCTGAAATGATGTATTACATTAGTTGCCAGCAACAAAAAATACAGCAGTAATAATGCCTTTATCAACAGCATAGCATTTATTTTACGAGCCAAGTGGACAATTGATTAAATTTTTTATTCTAAGAGTCACACCTACTCACCAGAGGTCCCAGCTAGAAGTTGGAAAAAAAACTGCATCATACTGAATTCAAACTTGCTAGACTGACACTCTAGCACCAATCAACCACTTTTAGACATTATGGAAAAATTCTATGTATATGCATTACACCTAATTATCTCTCACAGCACTACATACTTCCAGGGCTATATTTAATTGTAGTTGGTATTTAACTATAATCATATGCCACAAAAGTTGTGACAAGTAAATTATTTATATTAGTTTAATCCACTAACTGCAACAGTTAATGTTTTGTTGGTTTTTGTTGTAGAGACAATAAAACCACAATAGCACAAACAATCACCACTCAAGCATTTTCGAGATTAAAAACACTTGTATAACTTTCTCAACATTAACAGTTGTAAACATAGTTATCATACCTGTTGCCTAGACCTATTAACTTTAGTTAATAAATCTATGCCTGTTGGCCTCTCACCACACACCAGACTGCCAGGGTACTAGCAAATATTAATGTTTCGTGGGAAATTGTTTTTGGTAAATGCCAAAATTGTTAGTCCTACGATCACTTTCACAAAATGTTTAAGCTTATACTTCACACTTGAGTTAAGCAGAAAGAGCCACTTTTGGTAAAATTATGGTGAATGAAGTTGCTGACACCATGGAAGAGTCAGCAGTGGATAATAAGCACATCTTGATGCATTTGGGGAAAGGACGAAATTCCTAAGTAACGGCCATGCATGCTGACTGTTGCGGTGAGCCGCTTTAGTCAAACATTCAGATAGTGCTTGTTAGGATTATTTATTTTGGATTTATCTTCAGTGTTGCAGTTGACCTTGAGGTCAATGTTGATATACTGTATATGACATGCATCCATGCTCAAACAATGATATGTGAGTCTGATGTATTGTTTAAACATTTTTTCTTCTAGATACCGGTGAAATGGGTGAAAATATTTATTTTCTGAGTATTGTCCCATTCAAATATGTTTACATAGGCTTGGAAAAAAAATTTCTAGGGGCTGTGTGTTAGAAACTAGTTTGAATGTCAAGGCAAATATTTGTTCAATTCTTTGTCAGATGTCAAAAACTTTGTATGCAGAGGTGGTTTTAATTTGTTGTTCAACTGTATAAACACCCGAAGCTGCCAGCAGACAACCGTATGAAAGTGCCAAGCGTTGCAGCCAGCAACTTGTTTTAGGATACTCTGTAGCCAGTTTCCTTTTAACCAAAGTTTTACAGTGACTCTTAACATTTAGAGCACTAAATATTTGTCAGCATTAAACATCAGATGAACCCTATAATTTTTATTACGCTCAAATAATTATTTGAGCATTCTCAAATTGATGCGTCAAACCATTGCACACTGGATTTGAATAATAACCTGCTGTTCCGTTTATACTCCAGAATATACTCAACTTCCAACTGCTAAACTATGGAATAAATTAGGTGCATACTTAATAAACATGTCAATATTTCATGCTTTCATAATCAAAACTGCATGTAGTGTTATGTTTTGAGTCATACAAGAAGAAAACTGTGTACCTGTTCGTGAAAAAAAAGCTCAAACTAACATGGTCAACAAGAGCATTGCGATTAGTATAGATCAGTAGCTGTCAAAGTTATGGAACTTAGATCATCTGTGCTACAGATAGTAGTTTGACCATAAAATAGTAAAAAACTTCTGTTGCAGTGTGGAACTGAAAACTATATTCAGTATTCAGTAAACCAGTATTCTTATATGCACAATGTCCAGTTTGTTTGGAGAGTATAACAGATAATAAACGTCATACAGCTGTCCTTCCTTGTCCGCATGACTTCTGTGATCAGTGTTGGAATAGACATCTGAACTCTGCTATATATCATGGCTGTTTGCATATCTCATGCGTGCAGTACAGATGCAGTACACAGCTAGATTTTGGATTCATTATGTCTATGGTCGAATAGTATAATTACCGTCTCTATGAAACCCTCAACGCCAAGAGATTCCTTGCTCGAAATCAGCTCAAATCTTAACCAAATCAGGAGCAAGTGGATTTATATCACATTCTGTATAAGTCATCGGGGCTAATGGTTTACTTGCTGCATTACTTAATGCGGTTGATGAGATGGTCAGAAATGTGTCAAAATCCTGTCCGGTTCAGTTCAAATACATGACCAATTTATGCGTGCAAACCAGATATAATCGATTGCAGCTTTTCTGCTTGTACATATTTTAGTCGTACTGCAAAACTGATTAGCTTTTGAGGCACATGTGAGTTTTCCTAAATAGAAAATTTTTTATTCACTTTGATCCCGAGCATACTATTCTATACCATCACATCAGTCTAGCAGATATGCAGAGAGAACTTAACTTTAGTTTAAATTGGCAGTAAAGAAACAATGCTTGTCACTTAGAGCTATTTTGCATACCCCAATATTTAACCAAAATAATTGCCTTCCCTTGTAACTTACTTTATAGTTGCTCATCCTGTTGCTAAAAGATGCGTAACCTTCTTGAAGATTGCACAACCTGTTTCAAGCTGACATAGTCTCTTTGTCAAGCTCCGCATATTTTGATTTCAGAAGAATGTGATCTATGTGGCACATCTAAAAATGTCACACTAATGGGGTTAATTCTATGCATCTCTGCTTTTCTTACTTAGGCATTGCTGCCACAATACCTTTAAATGTTTTGAAGTGTTTTTTTACCCCAAAGTTTCTAGAAGACCTTTCTCCCAACTGTAAAGTTTTACTGGTGAGAAGAGGTCTTCACCCTGTTCGGTTAGCATAATTCGCTGGCTTAGTTCTCAAACCAGTCATGTGGGACACAAAGCTAAATTCATTAAATGGATTACATGTTTTGGTCTTCTGTAATTTCATTTTAATATTAGTTAGAATTTAAAAATTCAGTTAACAATATCCTAACAAAGATGACAATGAATAAATAAAATATTTTTTATTCTGTCATTATTCATGGTGGCTAAAACTATTTTTCATAAGTCCAGTTGACTGGTTTGTTCACAAACTACAATGTAGTTTAGAGGTTAGAGCACAAAGCGGCCAACTAGTATATCATTGAAGCATAACAATCTGTCTGAGGATGCACAAGTGCATAACATTGCATTGGTTTAGAGTGTACAAATATGGTATTTGCTTTCTCTAGATGAACAAACAGAGTTTTATGACATTAAAGTATATAAGCACAAGTTTATGATAGTAAACCGAGTCTATTTTAGGAGTGATTTCATGTATGATTTGTCTGTTTTTGCCATAAAGGGAAGCATTGACTCGAGATCCTTCACTTTTGCTTACGCTAATGTTATTACCCTTTTGTCTTCTGGAACATTGGCTAATCTGATATCAGGTGAGGGTCCTCTTGACAGGGTTCTACTTATAACATAACTCAATTTTAGAGCTAGCTTATTCCAGTGCTTACGATGAGAAAAATTTTGAAGTCTAGCTGCCCGGTAACTGTAACTTCTTCACTTTTGTGTAGCGTACCAGATTGTAATGCCCTGTTTATGTCATTTTACTATTTTTTTGATGTGCTTTTTTCATAGGTTTTTTAATTGTTTGGTTTTACGTTGAGTAGGTGACAAATGAGAGAGAGTGGACTGTATCTGTCATGTGGTAGTAAAGCTCTTTCGATCACGCTATGATCCAAATTGATTTCCTGTATTGAGCTGTGTCCAGACTTGCAATATTTCTGCGTTATCTACACAAGTGTGTCATGATTTTGTACAAAATGTTGCAAAGCATAAGACATGACACTGTTCCTGTTCTGTGGGACGCAGCTTTCAGACCATAAGATAATATTTTGAGTGCTTGGATGGTCAGACATTTCCTTCTCTAGAATAGCAATCAACGCACTCGCTATATCATTCCCTATTTAACCTGACAGCGTCTTACTCAAAATGCTACAGTATGTTTTCTTAATACTCTGAATAATCTCTATAAAATTATATGTTATGAGCTCTCTCTTGTAAAAACAAAAAGAAACCTGAAATTTCGGCAATGCAAATACAATGTATGTTCTCTAAGTCAAAGGATATCACCAATGTGTTTGTCTCAGCTAGTCTTTGATCTTTTTCTCTCTTCTCACTGATTGCTATAACCAGTTTCCTGTGAGATTGTTACTCTTTTTCCTTTTATCCGTTTACAGAGCCGTGGGTTCTCTTTTGCTCATGTAGTTCGCATCTGTTGCGTCGATCCTTCTCAAGTTTATGAAAATCTATATTTAACCTCTCATTAAAAACTATTCTGTTTTCCCACTCTAGAACTGGATCTTTTCGATTGTCTATTTGTTTTTGATAATACAACTTGTAAATTTCAGCTATTGATAGATCTGGGTCCAAATACTCTTTTTTGGAATCTGCTCGACAGGAATGCAATTCTACCTTTGGAAAACTTTTGGTGTGATTTTCTGTGTCTTAAAGAGTATTGAGAGAATTTTTTTACCATCAAATGGATGTTTGTATGCACTAGCATTAGGTAAATTTGTGACTGAATCTCTTTTTCTGTCATGAAAAACGAATCCTCTTGATTTACCAATATGAAATGTTTTTACATAAAAGTTTTTGCAGACCTGAACATCATGTCCATGAACAGGCAAGTAATATTTGATGAATCATGTTTTGGTACCTTCGTAGTCTTTTCGCTTTCTACAGTTGGTTTGTTCTATTTATAGTGGTGGTTGCAAAAAGTTGTGTAATCCGTTCCATTCTTTTTCCAGAATGAATTCTGAATTTTGTCTCAATCTTGTTGAGTTAATTTTTGTTTGTACTTGAACTTGCATCTGGAACAATCTGCTGCTTTCATTGTTTGCTTAAGAATAGCTGTATCCCTTTTCCACCTAAGAACAGCTTTTGTCTGAAACCAAGACTTCAAGAGAATAGGAATTTCCTCAGCAAAAAAACCTTACATATAACCGATAAAATTAAAGCAAATCATCTTAACCGGCTTAGTAATGAATTTTTCAAGTTTTATCAGGATTTTATGGACACCCTGTATATAGTCTGTATTGAACAACCCAGTTGAGGGGTTTGAGCTCTAACAAGATTGTGGGATAAACCCATTTAGCTGATTTGTATGACTGAGATCTCAGAGAAAAATCAAAGCTTGGCAAAGAAAACTTGTCTTTATACTTGTAACCCTGTAAACACCCAAAATACGTAGCTATCTCAATTTTTTTTATTTTCGCAGTTAACTGATTTGAGAACTGAGACAGCGCATTATGCCAGTCGTGTTGACCTTTTATTAAAACGAACTATTTCAAGTGCTTCAATTTTTAATTTGAAGAAAACTATTTATAATAAACAAGTTTCAAGTTTTTTTCCAATGTTTTTGAATCATAACTGTCACATAAAAACATTTGGTGGTTTTTTATTATATAATATTGATCATATTGTTTCTAATGCTCAATGTTTCAAGAATTTTCAAAACTTCAGTTCAGAGCCATATGGCTATTTATAGCTCTAAAAGTTCTATATAGCTGTTTTTCTGCGTAGAATGGTATGTACATGCATTCTAGATATATAGCTTTTTGTAGCTGTTTTACTGCGTAGAATGGTATGTACATGTATTCTAGCTATATAGCTCTTTGTAGCTGTTTTACTGGGTAGAATGGTATGAACATGTATTCTAGCGGTAAAACCCTTTGTAGCTGTTTTACTGTGCATAATGGTATGAACATGCATTCCAGCTATATAACTCTTTGTCGCTGTTTTACTGTGTGGAATGGTATGAACATGCATTCTGGCTATATAGCTCTTAACGGCTGTTGCACTGTGTTGAATGGATTAATCATGCACGAAAAGCATGCGCAGGAGCAAAGTTACCATTCATACCTCTGCTAGTCATCAATGTTACTTTCTGGAGCTGATTGCTGACTTCATTGTAGTTTGGTAGCAGCAGAACATTTCTGGATAGTTTGATAGTTGGTTTATTTGGAAATTGTTTACTGAAAGGGTTGTAAGGTCAGCAAGGGTCGTACTATAGTGCAATTAGGTATTTCATTTTTTTTCAACCTTTTTTTCTCATTTACTTTGTTCTTTCTTAGAAACAGATGACAACTTTTTGTATTATAGTTTTTGTACCATTTTCCTAATCGTTTTGGTAATTAGTCAATGAAAAGGTTACAGATTTTTCTACTACCACTGCATGGGATTAAGTTTTCAAATTTGCTTTTTATACTCATTACTATCTTGGGGCAGCAGAAAAATATAGATTTTTAGTTTCCATCCATATCGCTACAATTTATAGCCAGCTTTTATTTTAGCTGTGTAAGAGTGCTTCATTGTGATGCTGAATTGACTGCGGATGATGAGCCAATCACAGCTTCCTGTAAATGTTGGACGGAATACTGCTTCAGATGCCTTAAGGAACCTCATTGGCCGCTCACCTGTGATCAGCTGACTAAGTACCATGCTTTACTTCAATCTGACAGTAAGCCGTTTACTACAGTCTCTCTACGTCCATAGACCTTATGAGTTCTTTCATTCAGTGCATTCCCTATTGATATATGTCTATGTTTAGTCCTAAAAACTGTATCCTTCACTGGCCAGGTGCTTCCTTCTTCCATAAAGCAATCTCATACTTCAGAGAAAAAGGTGGGTGTAATTGATACCGTTTCCTACTCTAGCTAGTTCTGAAGCTCTGCTGATAAAAATGTTTTTGTAGGCCTACTCAATTCACAGTCATAGTAACCTATAATCACATTCTGGCTCAAGGCCTGAGTTTTGGTATGAAAATTGAATACATAGCAGGTTTTCTGTATCCATTTAGAGTTGCATAAACAGTTAAACTGTAGGAGTACCTCTATTTTGCTATGAAAGTGTATGAGCTATATTATAACGTGGCTAAGAATCAACTTGTGACCCGTTTATTGAATGTTTGGTAAAATTGTTTTTGCTAATTTATTACATCATCATTTTGACTAGCTGGGGAAACATTTATTTGTAAAACGATTTCCCATTACTAACAAAACCAGTTGAAATTAGGGTTGTCCTCTTTTTCATTTTAATTGATATTCGGAATAACACACCCTTGTTGTGTCATGCAGCCATATTTTTATCATCGCAAGAGCACAAAACTCTAAAACCTTTTGATATTTTTTGTATTTGGTGATGGGAAAACACCAGGCTGCCTGAATGTGACCTTTTTGCAATTGCATGTTTGTGTCATACACGCGTTTGACCCTTTGATATTTTACATTTGGCATATAACATGCCTTGCTGGTTTGTTTATAATTCACTACACATGCATTTTAACTCTTCTCATTCGCTTTCATTTGACTAGGTCAGGATTAAACTAGGTCAGGATTAAACTAGGTCAGGACTAAACTAGGTCAGGATTAAACTAGGTCAGGACTAAACTAGGTCAGGATTAAACTAGGTCAGGACTAAACTAGGTCAGGATTAAAGCCAGAAGAATTATATTTCTAATGAAAATCTTATAATGAAGTTTTCTTACTACTTCACATTGGTCATAAATAGCTCTGCCAGATGTTATTACATTGGAGTTATCTTTCTACTGCTGGTTTGTTTGATGATGACTGGTGATAGCCAAGCTACCAACTCTAGAGATATAGTCATCATCATTAGGTATTTAAAGGAACACTTACTGTAGGAACTCACACTGAACCTAATTTAAAGATAAACTTACTCAACATTTTAGTAGATTTTATCAGAAAGTATTGGTATTATTCTATTATGCGCTATTGATTTTTATGTTTGAGCTGATCTGACTGCCAGAATGTTCCAAAATTAAAATTGGCAGCCCTTGCTTGCAGTTAAAATGCTCAAATTAAAGCAAAAGAGCCATTATGGCATCTATAGTCATTCCTCAGCAAAGATAACGGCGGAATAAACGCACGCAATTCGGCTACTTGAACGCAATAGGCTATATCAATAACAGTAAAGACAGGCAGCCGTGCAACTAGTGACTCCATTTCTGCTCTGATTTTCCTTTAGAGTGTTTTAACCATTATTAGGTTTGTAGATTTTCATCTTGAAACATCCTGGTCAATCATCTCAAACAAGAAAAACAAGCCTATATGATAGAAAAATACAAAACTCTTTTTGATAAAATCTACTAGAATTTAGTAAGGCCATCTGTAAGGTTTACAAACACAGCTTCTACTGGTTTAAACTATTTAATTGAATATTATATTTTCATTAAATATGACAATTGCTAAAAATACACTGTTCAAAATCATTTATGAAGGCTCCATGTACACAATAGCTCGGTTATTAGAGGTGCTGCACCCAGTTGGCAGGCCGTGAGCAAGGTGTGGCTCACACGAATGTAGATCAGTATCCATCAACATGCTGATTAAATTGAGAACATTTTGGTTTTCTTTGAATTTATTTCAAATATAATTAATAAATTTAGTCACTCAACTAAAACTTTTCTTGCATCTTCAATCGATCTTTACTATAATAAGAGCTATGTCTGTTCATTTGAAGCTAAGCTAAGAACGTTAAGACACAAATTGCCTTGCACAAGAATTGAAGTCAAAAACTACAATATACGAACTAGCGCACTATCCAATACACCACTCTGTAACTTTTACACTTCGTAAATTAATTATGCTCACATTATTATAATAAAATACGTTAGTTAAAACCCAGCTTCCTAGCTTCCTTAATTAAACATTATTACATCAGCAATGAAAAATTACATATTGTTAATATCCTGGGGAGTGAATTTCTTTTTGTTAAAGATCAGGTGTAATAACTATACGCACAATTATTCTGAAATGCTTGTAGTTGGTTGGCTGTCTAGTTGTTGAAAGCTGGAAGTTGGAATCCTATATGATGTAATCTTATTTCCCAAACTTCAACTGTGGCTAAAACAAGCAGACGGACCCAGCTCCTATTATAGTAAATATTGTTAGACAATATATCAACGTATGTTGTTGCCTGGTGGAGCAGTAATCGCAAAACGCTTTTCTATATTTCATAAAAAGGTGCAAAAGCAAAAGAAGCCTGGTTACAGGTTTTATAAATGAGATTGAGACTCAGAATAAGAAAAAAGTTTTCATAGAAGACTATTTTGTCATTGCTCATCACTTATGCAATTCAAACTATAGTGCTGAGATGACAACTCCAAAACTACCAAATAGGCTTCTCAATTTTTTAGAACTGCAACTGGAAAAAAACTGGACAGAAGCTGTCAAAGCTATTATTTGAAAGCCAGGAGGCATCGCCGCTACAAGCAGGGGCATATCAGACCTTGTTCTCGTTTTCCCTATGCCGATCAAAGGAGTTGTCTTATCTATATTGCTCGAGTGAGCTGTTTTCTTTCCAATGCTCGAATGAGTTGTTTTCTCTATATGAATAATAGAGCAAGAATCAGAAACCTATATCTTTATATAGAGTGTTTTCGTAAATGTTTACTTTTGTACATGTATGGTTTTACTACTAATCTATTGATTTGAATTCCCTAAATTCTATCCTAACTCCATGTATAACCGCTACCAAATGCTTATATCAAAAGCTGTACTGCACAGTTTTACTGGCTCTCAAACAGTGAAAGGATGTTTGAGTGGAAGGCTTTCAGCTAACCTTCTGCTGGTTACTGATCTATTAAAATGGCACTTTTTTGAGCAAGTCATTGAAATCAACTGTTTACAGCTGCCAGAAACAAAACTTGCTGAAAGGTCCTGTTTTCTTTTTGCAGCTTCTTTACTACTTTTACAAAAGTCTTGTAGAAATAGTCAAGTAGCTACTAAAAATAATAATCTATCAACCAGTTCTGTTACACAGCCTATCAGCACACGACATCAACCACCAATATGAATATTTTAAAAGCGTTTAAGAAGAATGTCAAAAAGCATTATTTTTCTTAAATGCTTTTAGCATACTAATATTTGGGACTGAAAAGATTTGCTGATAGACTGTATGTTATCTGCTGTATCTTTAGTGTTTATTTACGTTGACTAACTATAAAGGCCATAAAATTTGTTATTGTCTCAGCCCCAATGAACATACATATAGATTCTGCTGAGCAAATGTCATTATTTGCATAGCTATTGCTTGCAATGTTTCTGTCCTACCACATAATGTAATCCATTCTTATTTTCATATTCTAAAAATATCTTAAATTCATTTAATGAAAAACTCTGAGAAGTTGAAAAGGTTTTGTTCTTCATCTCCTGCGCTATACTTACTGTGATTTTGCACACTATTTTGTCTTTCTGCTTTAGCCCCAGCAGGCTAAAATGCATCGTTTGTGCAACAGAGGGCCATTGAAAGTCACCGCTTGTGACCTCTTCAAAAATGAAGCCCTAGCCTGTTTTTTACACATTAGCCGCTTTACTAGATCATAGTTGCTCACTTTGCTTTTTTCTAACCAATGTTCAGTTGTTGCTAATCACAACTCTATGATACATGTATGAATTATTACTTGCTTGAACAGACAACCCACAGTCTGAAAGTAGTATAAGAGAAACTATGGGAATCAGTATAGAAAAAACTCGACATTGACCTCACAGTCACTACTGAAATATGATTTATAGTTGCTTTTGGACTCAAACATTGCCGACAGTGACCTAGGATGTGTCTGTTTGACCTCTTTATGAACTGCCTTGGTTTTGTAACCAATTCATCATTGCGTCTGATCATAATGTATGAACTCTTGCCCATTTTTGTAGAGCAAATCTGATCACCTGGTCTTCAACAGTAATAATGTACTTCCTCTAGAGGTTGTACTGAACCGAGTAGTTAGTCAGATTCTTGTTACGCACAATCTTCTTGAATACTGTTGCGCTGCTAATATATATAAGGAAAGCCCAAAGTATTATGTGCCTACAATAACACTTCTATCATTTTCATTCGGTGTATTGGAAGGAGAGATAGCTAGTGCCTTTCCAGTCAAACAAGCTACCGCTGATAAAATAACTAAATATTATTGTACAGTCAAGTCCAACGCTGTCTCACTTGTTCAGAGGATGTCAAAACTGCTCAGTTTTGTAGAACGAATTATCCCTGAATAGGCTGGTGTGGTAGGAACTTTTGTCTCCGTATAATCTACTAGCCAACTTGACACCAAAACCAATTGTATTCGAATGACACAAGGAAGGCATGCAGTCCAACATAGCATAATATTAAGGTCACGAAGTAGTATAATAACAAGGCTACAAAACAGACAATGGTAATAAATACATAACCACTAGGTAATAAACACTGAGACAGCAATACATGAGACAGCAATTATACTTGTACACAGAAATGAGTAATAGTATAACATGCACTGCACAAGAGTAAATGATATAGGCTTATAAAATAATACATGCACACTTAGGTTACTATATATACATAGACTACAGCTGGCAGCCCCATCAAATGCTCAGGACTGTTTTTACAAATCTCTTTAGTAATTTTTGTTGATTTTCAGACTTGCCTATTGAACAGAGTTTATTATGCTTTCACCTTCTTTCTTGTTAAAGCTGGACATGCCCGTTTTCAGCATAAGCAAATTTGAATGGCTCACAATGACTATTACCCCACAGGATGAATTTATTCGCGGAGTTATATTTCGCGAAAATTGTCTTTTCATGCATATTCGCGGATGAATTTATTCGTTGCTGAAAACTGTCACTCTCTAGGAAAAAGTTAACTCTATTGCGGCTAGTAATAGAGTTATTCCTACGCATGTGCACACTGCGTGTTCCGGTTTATATTTAGTTTACAACTGCGAGGCGATCAGGCTAAGCTACGGTAAACAATTTTTGCTGCGTCTAGAGGTTTTCACGAATATTCATCGCTTTGGAAGCCTTTGATAAGCCAACAACTTGTGGTAAGTAATAAGACTTTCACATTTACTAAATTAGTTGAATTTTACTTTGGTTCATCGGTAAAACGCAATACTTATTTTTTCCATCCCCACCGCTTCATTATTTGTTTTAGTGTGAGAGAGAGATTTTTCATCATACACCAAAGAACAATGATATCAAGGGTGGTAGGTGTCATTTTTAGAAGCTCACCAATCATTCAGGGAGGTCTGGAAATTGAGGTTAAAGTGACCGCAGCTACTTACGAGAAGAATATATATGTTTTTAAAAAAGGAACAAAAACGCCTTTACGAGACCAAATCTTTGGCCAACTGGCAGAACTTTGCAATAGTAAGCCACGAGGAGAGTTCTGATGATAACTTCCTTACCAGCCATATAGTAGCGAGAGAATCGCCTTCAACATCTACCCAAGACAGTGACAGCGACAGAGCTGCTATTACCAAAATAACTAGTCAGAAAGCACCATTACACGCTAGTATTCACATATCAAGAATACCGGTTTAATTTTATTGCTAGACAACCGCCATATGGACTAAACTGTTTATATTTACTCCATTCATCGTTTGTAAAATTTTATTTGTATTTGAAATATTTTATTTGTACACTCAAGTTTGCAATAAACTATAATATAGCTATACATGAAATAAAATATATAATTTAATCATGTTTGCTGCAGTGATATCAAGGAGTTGTTGTCGATGAAGGGGTCTAGGTTGACTGGTTGCTTCTCTGCCAATATTCCTGCCTTGATGAAGATTACTACTTGTCTCTAGTTTTCGTAATCGGAGTAGGTTGTTTCATTCTCAATCTGCAGTAAACACAAAAAAAAAATATTAATAAGTGTTACGGAAGTACAAAAACAATAGCTGAAGTATTTAATGAAAGCGATCAGTTTTCAAACAAAAGAATTAATTAATGCAGTTGTTATGAAAAAACGTATCTGCACTGCAAATCAAATACATACCATAATGTCCAGATCATGATCGTCCTCAACTTCGGTATTAGAGTTTGATGGAGTTGATTTTAATGTAAAAAAACTAGAAGAGCTTTTTTGCGATGATGAAACCATGCCGACTAACTTGTGAAAATGTTGAATAATTTTGTAAAGTTTGACGCAATGGCAATAAAGCTCGAAGCCTGGCGATGATTTTAAAGAAGTTTTGGAACTCGGCTACATTTAGTACTTCTGCCTAGCGGCTGTTTTCGCGATGACGCCATTCTGCATATCTTGTGACAACCTCGAATAATTTTGTAAATAAATGTGATGCATTGGCAATGGTGTTAGCTCAAAGCTCAGGCAATGATTTTAAAAATGTTTTGGAACTCAAATACGTTTAGTATTTATATTAAAACTAGGCTAGCAACTAGTTTTCATTTTGATGCAGCAGTTATTTTCTCTTGTGATTAAAAATAGAACTAATTATTCACGGAATTTAATAATTCGCGGGATTGACTGTTCGCGAAATCGCGAATTTTTATGACCAACGAACATTTTCATCCTGTAGGGTAATGACTCACAATATTCATGAATTTTGTGAGTCATTTTCTCCTTTAAGGCATTTTCTCCTTCTTTATTTGTAGCTCTAAAACTTAATAATATTTTTAGATCTAAACTGCTTAGTCTAGCATTTGATTTACCTTCTGACTTGTTAAAGGCCTGAATTGACGACTATAGTAAGCATGTTACATATATAGCTGGTATTAAGGTAGTTGTTTGCTCTGAGTAAATATGTTCTAATGAGCGATTGTAGAAGTTTTTCAAAATATGTAACAATCAATAAGACTATTTGAAGACTTTTTGGGAGATATAGCTGTATATATACCTAGGATCCATCTCTTAGGAATTATGCACCAGGTCTGATATAATTGTTTATCTTGACAAGATTTGATACAATTATTTTGTTCTCCTATAGTTTATTATTTTATATTCTTTGACAATTCTTTCTTTTTACCTATTTATAATCTTTTTAAATTTCTATCCTTTATGCAATGTATTGAAAAATATCTATTTTGCTGCTGATTTCTTTCATCTTATACATGCTTAGTTTTTGTTGTGCCCTCAGCGCAACACGCTCACCAGTAATCAACTCTTACAGATAAAAATTCATTCTATAGAGTTACTTTCCATAGAGCTCCATAATTGATTTTGACATAGCTATTCTTATTTGATAAAGCAATAAATTTTGTTCTACACATTCTTTCTTTGCTTAGGACTCTCAACATTTGTGGTTCCGAAACCTGAATAGAATTTTCCGATGTATTAAATGGTAGGGATGGGTGCAGACAACGAGTTAAGCACCCCAACCCATACAATGTTTAGCACCCCATACTATGCTTATCACCACGCACTATGTTTTCCACCCCATACTATGTTTATTACCCCATACTACTGTATGTATACCACCCCCGTACTATGTGTAGTATCCCCAATGTTCAACACATCCATACTATCTTTAGCTTCTCCCCGATAATATGTTCGGAACTCCCATACTAGGTTTGTCACCACCATACTATGTTTAGTATCATACAAGTTTTGAAACATCACCTCTAGCCACTTCTGAAGGTTTAACAGAATTACATACAAGGGTTAAGATGATTAGTTAAAATAACAATGAACTTGATGATACCCAGCAAAGGTCAACAGAGCAGGTTTTAGTTGTGTTTACTTTGTCTGAGCTAGATGGTTGAGTTTTATCTAGCATTGCATTAGCCTACATAGTTGAAGCTACATAAATGCAAATACAGAAAAAAGTTACCTACCACCAGCTAAGGCTCCAAGATTTCAAAATATGTGTTCTCTTTTGAAGGGGAAGCAGTTTTATCAAATTATTTTCATGCATAATCAGCTTAGCAAAGAGTCTAGATCTTGTGTGTGGATGTATAAAATTTGAGGAAACCATAGAAATTACTTCAGCCAATAGCTCACCCATGGGTGAGCTATTGGCTGAAGTGTAATGAAAGCTTTAATAAGAAGCCTCCTACAGAAAATTTCAAGCTGTTAACTGTTGTGGAACATTGTGTCGACCTCCCTGATTGATGAGCTCTAAAACACAGCACAATTATCATAGTGGCTACTGTGAGATCTTTGCAGACATAGTGAAAACAAATTTGTGCCGGACTACTGGTTTTATTACTGTGACGTAATAGGTTTCATACCTCGATAACTGCTTTCAATTACTGTGTGTGGTGAATGCTATTGTTTAATATGTGGTCGAGGATTTTTTTTACTGTCTGTAGAAAGTGCTTTTGTTTACTGTGTGCAGTAAGTGCTTTTGTTTACCGTGTGTAGCAATTGTGCTTTTGTTCACTGTCTGTAGTCAGTGCTTTTGTTTACTGTTTGAGGTCAGTGCTATCATTTACTGCATGTGGAAAGAGGTTTTGTTTACTATATGTAGTCAGTGCTATAAACTTTTTCCATTTGCGATGCAACAGGTATGAAAGTTGTATTTAATGATTTCCTTACGCTCATGTTCAAAAATGGAAATGTCTCCAAACGATGGACGATTGATGACACCCCTTTTGTTGAAACGATTTTGTACAACACTAAATATGGATAATGATGACAATGGATGCAACTACAAACTACTTGCAATGCTACATGCTCTGAATGAATATAGTAAAGAAACTTTGAGTTCAGCTAGTTTGGTTATGGAAATTATTGATCCAGCACATGGTCAAGCTATGAACTAACAAACTAATAATTATGACATAGAGGATACTTTTTATATAAAAATGGTCTCTGTTTCTCAAATTGAAGACAAGATTTTAAATTAAAATTTTCTTTCAAGGTAAAAACTTAGTAGAACAGTATTCTTAACAAATGATATACACAGTTTAAAAGAGACATAATAAGAATTAAAAAAGGAAGCAGGTTTTAGAAAAAATCTATAGAGCACTAAAGCTAGCTGACAATTTATATGCTAGTTTTGTTATTGCAAAAAGAGAAGGTAGGAATAAAATTTGTAAAATATTTAATAAAAGGTGTGGTACAAGATACTTTCATGGTTATAAAACATTTACAATCGGCTTTGTAGTTCCACTAGGTATGGAAATGCTTAATGGTCAAGTAGTCAATTAAGAAACTTCAGTAAGTGTAGGCCAAAGAAAAAGAAAATGGGAAAATTCTCCTTTCAGAAAAAGTTAAGTTAAAATTAAGGGCTGGTTAAAACAAATATGAGATGTGCTACTTCTTTAGCATTAAATTTAACAAAATTCAGTTTTGTTTTGTATGCTGTTATCATTGTAGTTTTCAGGAGCACTAGACTCTTGACTGTTTGAATCATCTAATCAAGCACATCAGTACAAGTAGTACTGGAATTGTATTGATGAATTTTCTTTGGATACTGAATTATGTACAGTCAAATGGTAATAAAAGTGAAGGGGAATGTCATTTTAAGACTGTAATTGCAGCTGATATAGAAGTACAGTTCATGTGAGATGCAAACATCAACTTTCTACTTCTGGGAAGAAAACAGCTAAAAAAACCACACATGCATTTAAAGCCGTGTTGGCAAGACCACATCATACCTGAAGTTAATAACAGAAAGCTGAAATTGTTGGCTGTACCTCAGGTAGCTATTATAATTGCTTATGTTTTATTAGGTATCACCAGGATTTTTTTTGAAGAGCTCAAATTGGGTTTGTGAGATATGAAGGAATTAAAAATAAGAATTAAATATATATGTTGGCCATGCCTGGTAACTCAATGCAACTTGATTTTAATAAATGGATAACAAAAGCATTGGAATCCGTAACCTACAGATCGGTTCTTAGACCGGTAGTACTGGCGAGAATTTGAGTGAGGTAAATTTTCTCATGCGTTGTAAGGTTATGCTCGCAGATGCTAAAATGTAGGTGACCTTGCGGATGACCCTACCAAGCAAGTATATACAACATAATCCATTTTTTCATTTGCTGTTTATGTTGATTGCATAACAGAAAAATCATGTTCGCTGCTGAGCAGTTGTAGGGCCTAAACAATTTTCAAACCCAATACTTTTGCACTAAGTTGATTTTATGTGAGAATGCCATGCAAAAAAGAGACAGCTATATGCTGACATAAAAGTAGATGTAAGTATAAATTTGAAAGCTAAAATAAGAAAAATGTGGCTGAGCAGCATGTTCTTTGGAACCAATAGGAAAAACTAGTGCAATAAAACTGGCTAAAGGTAAAACAAAAAGTTTTTGTTATTTGACCTAGCCACTGATCTTTTAATAAAGCAAATGAATAAGAAAAGTTAATTCCAAATTAACAGACAGCGTTGTTGGTCTATAAAGAAATTTATTAGCATAGACTGAAATATTTGTCTACTGATAATAAAATAAAGTGTTTGCTATCAGCATAAAACCTAACAGTAGTTCGGTGTTGTCCGAAATTTTTTAAATTTTCAATCCGACTCCCAGCATCAAGCCCTTAGATTTCTGAAGCAAATTGATACACGACTTTTACGACATCATCCTATGAGCATGTTGATGGAGGAAATAGTTCTTAATGTATGCAAAAGTGTGTTTCTGAGTTTTTGATCAGATGGGTATTGGTTCCTCAGAACCAGATGCAGTTTTTAAGCAAAATTTTTTAATGCCCTCACAGAAATCACAGAGTTTGAATGAAATCCGCCAAAAAAGGGGAAACACGTAGTGTGTGCATGCGCAAACACAGTGCAAATAATGCTATGACAAAGGGAAATTTATTACAGCAGCTGTTCGAAATTGTAATGACAGTCTTGTTCTAAAATTTTCTAATGATACGACATTCAATGACTGACTTTGAAGAAAAACCAATGAGGTTGTTCCACAGTCACGCTTAGACTAACAGACGAACATGCTCAAAGTGATATTTATTAGTATAGATTTAGGCTAATGATAAAAGCTTGTAGCAGAAAAACTGTTTTGGTAAGCAAATTTTAAATTTACTGAGCTAGTATGTCCACACAATGCTTGGTAACTACTGTACAATCAGCCCTTGGTTTGCTATTATGCTTATTCTAATGATCGACGATTTCTGTTGTTGTTGTTGTTGTTATTGCGTGTCGCGATGTGTGTCTTCAACTAAACAATTTTGGTGTGCATACACAGCTTTGACAATTCTACAAGTTTCGGTTATTTTATGTTCCCGTTCATTTCGTAATTGCAAGCAAAACTGCTGAATTTTCGGCGCATGTGGCTGTACTTTAAGTCACTATAGTCTTAAAAATTTAATTGTTAGAATGATTTTAACACATTTTACACACTTTTACACTCCCTACCTGGTGCTTGCTTTCTTGTTTGATCCTCCAAATTTGTTTCTAGCTTTGCCATAGCTACAGTAAAAATACTAGCTGTAGCTCAGTCTCATAAAACTGCAATAAACTTACAAACTTGAAGACTAGTGAACAAAGCTGTAGTCTGAGAGTGAATAATAAAGAAAAGCTTATGTGTGACATCATGTGTTCATGTGCACATTTCATGTACACGTAAAGCATGCACGTTTTAACTGCCTAAGCTAATCTTGCGTGTTCATTCAGGTTACATACATGTATAATGCCAAAGTTATATGAGTTTCTAGAGTAATCTAAGTAGGGGGATGAAAAATAGATGTGAGACAAAAATTGGATACTTTGGTAGTTGGCTAAAATCATCACTTGTGAGAAGATAGCAGCGTTGAGTAGGTTGCACTAGAAAAAAAATTGATAAAGCTTCCCGATGCATGTAGGTGGGGAGTTTTGTGTTTATGTAAATATTTGAGTGTGCAAAAGAGAAAAAATTACATGCAGACTTGGTTTCTAAAATTGCTTTGTCGGGCAGACATTATTATTAAGCCAACAGAAAACGTCATCACCTTGTGTCTGCAGTCTACAAATGGTAGTGTCTTGCTGTGAAATACGATTGAGAAATGACTGCAAGTTCACAACAATGACAAAACGCTACAATTAAAGAAAGATCCCAGGTATTCAGAACAAGACAGCGTATGATGACTTAAAAATTATGAAAAGAAGATATTGCAATGATTATTCCAAGCAAGTAATTGCTGAAAAATTTTAACTTGAATGACCTAAGAAAGACGCAATTATAAATACAAATACTGAGAGCATATGATGGCAACAAATGCAGCTGATGGACAAATAGGGCATACAACTAAAACACACCAGCATTAAACTGTTAAATAGGACTATGAAATAGTTGTGAAGACAGTATTAAAGCGTTGAACTGAGATGGTAACAGAAAAAAGAGTAACACAGCTTAATTAAAAAAACAGAACTAGAAATCACAAAGGCCAGAAAATAATTATGAGGCAAGTAAGGAAGCACAAAATATACACTAGTGGCCCCTGGATGATACTAACTCAAGAATAAAAGAGTTACAGGCCAACTAGGTAGATGGAACTAGTAAAAAATGCTAGATAGACGTTGAAAAAAATAGCTGTTCACGGAAGCTATTAAAAAGCTTCCAAATGCTCTGAACCAATGAATCAGTGTGTGTGTGTGTGCGCGCACAATTCTTTGAAGATTGAGTAAGTCAGCCTAGCTCACGGCAGGCAGAGGCTGCGTGTGTTTTCAAAAGCAGTGCGATACAAACTATGATCCCATAATCTTGGCTAGATATGCCAGAGTCCAGTAGCAAGAGAAGCTTGACAACTAGAAACATGCCCGGCTGATTAGCACAGTTAAAGTTAGATGTCATTCCTATCAGCATCATAGGCCTTTTTTTGGAAGTTTAATCTCACAAACTGCTGAAATCCAACCACTAAAACTACAACACCTCATGACCGCTAGGCCATGGCTGCTAACAAATTATTAAACAACTCCTCACCGCTGCAATCAAATACGTATTAGTACCTGACAAGCTTTTATAAAGATATAAGCTTAAATTCTTTTTTGAAAAATGACTAAAGTGTGTTTTAGAAATGTTAGTGACTACCATCTCTCGTCTGCCTCATTTCGCTAGTTATTGAACTTGTTAATATTGTTGACGCCATCATCTGATAACATGACAGACACTGGCATCAAAAACGATGCCAGATAAAAGATGATGACAGATGCCAGTCTGCGCATCTTGTGTAACACATCACATACACTCATATTTTCATACATTACCAAATGCTAAAATGAGGACTTCAGCCCAACTATTACAAAAGAATAATTTACACTGTATCTGCATACCCATAGCATGAGTGGTAGTGTCCTTCCTTGAACGTTCATTAGCTAGCTTTAGCAGAGCTTTTACTGCATCCAATTCTGGTAAATATAGCGAAATAGCTTGAGCAATATAAGAATAATAATAGTTTTGATTTCCTTTTCACGTTCAGATGCTCGGAGTTCCAATTACTTTGAAAACAGTCTAAGCTTAAAATTTTATAGATCATTTTGGCTGCTTATAAATCTAACATAAAATCATTTCTTATATTGTTTAACCAATTTGATTATCAGAAAGCGCCATGTAGTATTCCTTGAAAGCACTATATGTCAGCTGCTGACTTTTATGACAACTTGAAGTTTGGCCAATTTCAACTAAACTGTTATTTGATGACATCAGAAATCTAGAAAAGCAGATTATCATATTACAGTGCTATTATTAGATCACTAGTTTAGTTTGGTCTGCCTTCTACATGTTATTAGCTTGATGACAGTATTAAACAAGTTTCACACATACCAAAATCACCCGAGTATAACCATTCATTTTCGTATCAAATTTCAAAACCAAACACTTAGGAAAACATTATACTTGAGTGTGTGATAAATGTCAATTAACAAAATATACTTCTGTGTAGAAGGAGATCAAATATTGTAAGATATTTTATTTGTATTTTTGTGGTATTGCAATAATTAGTCAAATACAAGCAGAAAATTGCTGGAGTAAAAAATCTGCTTATTCAGGATTGAGCATACAATTCTGAGCATTCCTCTAATTAGTTTTTCTCAAATGACAGATAACTCATTATCTTATAGAGTAAAAGTTAACAGCCAACAGCTAGTTTAAGGACCGCTAATTTTTTAAGAGCAATAGAGGTGCTAGATGGCCAACGTCCATAGTTAAAGCTGAGACTTCAGTTGACAGCTGATCATAATCAAATGACAAAATAATACTTATTACCTAATACCTAGTCGACCTCCAAAAACAATACATATGTCATGCAGTGATTGACCTGTGCAGTCAAAGAAGTTGTAAAAAACCGCTGCATTCCTTTATTACCCAACAAAGAACCACATCATTTTGAGTATTTAAAGCAGATATATATTTCATGAATATTCATGAATACGGTCAAAAGTGCGCATGCATATGAACAGCTCTTAAAGATGTGATTGAGACTAACTTTTGTTTATTTTAATAAAAAGTATTAATTTTTTTCTATCCGTTGAGATTCCGTTTGTGGTTTTAGGCTATTTCATTGTGAAGATATTTGAAAATTAAAAGCGACAAATGTCGATTGCATAAATATGCTCAGAAAAAAGGTGCCCAGACTTTCCCAAAATGATGTATATAGCGAAACAATCTGTCTCTATACCTCGTATTCAAATCGGCTATTGCAAAAAAAGTCTAGTCCTACGCGGCTCTGCTGACCTATTGTTTGTTTTGTATTTGCTCATGATTTCTAGATTAAAATGTTAAATCTAGCTTCATATTTATTATTATAAATGTTTCAAATGCCTCAAATAAGAATAATTCAAAAGTTGTCATATTAGTTTTCTCTAAATGGCGTGCAAACATTTGACTACCGACTACAATTCTGCCAGTCTAAGGTAGTTAAATCATTGAGTTAACTTATTTCATTGCGGCCTTTTTTATCAGCAAAGTTCTCAGTTGCTACCCACACCGAAAACTAGTTGGTAAATAAAATAAGCAAAAAGCATCTTTGACAAGAATATGTGCGAATGTATGGCAAAACCAACTGCATCCTAAAAGATTCATGTATAGTCAAAGTTATCTAGTCATTATTAGTATCAGCTTGTAAAGAAAACAAATGATTTTATGAGTTGACCAAAATAGTGAGTGCAAAACTACGTCCACTTCTTTGAAATCAATTCACCCATCTATTCAGGCAAAGAGTTAATAAAGCCAATCTTGCAACTGGTTGGCAGACTCACCTGTTTTTACCTGGTATCGTAAAGCATAAAACCTTTTGAGCTCTTAGTATTTGGTTTGTGGGAATTGAGCCGAGCTATGCAAAAGTACTTGTCAATACAGCTCTGATTACACTTGATACAACCACCAATCAAACCAGACTTTAGCACAGGTGGCAACTAGGTTATGATATATTCAGTATGTTGTGCAAATCATGTTTTGTATTGTCTTCAACATTATTATCTTATTATATAAGTTTTACAAGCTAACAAGTTTTTATCTCAGCAAATTTTTTTATTGAAAACATTCACCCAAGTCATGGCTACTCACAAAGTTGAAGCTCATATAATATGGCACATTACTATACTGCAGTAAAATCAAACAAAACATATCATGGTTCATGCAGCACGCATTCATCTCTCTTTTTTGGGTATAACAGTTTCCGCACTGCTACAACTGCTTTACTGGTGGTGTCACATAAACATCCTGCAATCATTAAAACCAATGTAATGTATGTATGTACATATACATCATTCTAACTTGCATCTACTAAAAGCTTTCAATTTTGGTGTTGGATAGATTGAGAGTGTAAAATTTTAAAATGAACAAATGTTTGACAAAAGCATAAATACGCCAAGCCAACAATTCGAAGCTTTGTTTCTGAGAGTTAATTTTCCTCCCATTCTACAAGTTAAAAGTGATCATAAATTCTTATCATAAATGTAATTTACTAGCTGAAACTGCCAAAAAAAATTTGAAGCAAATATTATAGCTAGGTGAAACAAAAAAAAGTTATGAAACAATGATTGATGATAGCAAAAAGTTATAATTTTATTAATTAGTAAATGTATTTTTGAGTAGAAAGATTATTCCTTTTAGTTTAGTATATATATATAGGAGACTCAAAGTTAAACGTAAATTGACCTCCAATATTCTATACTCCTCTGCAGCATAACGTGGCTGACGCCTGTCAGCTTTAACCATAAACTGTCTGCTCCAATCTTTAACCACGTGATGCTCAAAAAACTCTGAGTCACTTTTGCTGGGACTGGAAGCATTGTTAAAATTCCTTAGTTTGGCAATAAAATGTGTCGATAAAGTAATTCAGTAAATTAACGATGTCAATTAATTCAGCAAATAACGATGTCGATGGGCAATCTAGTAATCGGGTAAAAATCTTTAAGAGCAATAACATTTATTATGCCTTGTATAAAAATTTTGTGCTAATGATCGGCTAAACTTTTATTTCAAGCTAAAAATTCATAGCTCCAACAAATTGAGACTTTTGCTGGAAAGCATTTGCAAGTTATCTACATAAAAAAAAAATTAGCTTGTGGAAACACTTCTCAGCTTTCTTATGCATGTTAATTTATGTAACTGACACAATTTTGATGTAAGTTACTGTAGGTTTTATGCAGTTATGTCGAAGGCTCAAATCGCCATAGTTATTGCCTCGGCACGCTAGTGGTTTTTCCGGCCGTAAGCGCTCGGTCGCTGAAGGATTACATTCATTATTTTCAATAAAGTTTTGTACAGATTCGCACAGTTTGAATTTATCCGTTTTTGTAACATATCTACATAAAATAGTACAACCTCTTTGATGTTATAGAATAATGTACTAGCATGCTGCCTTTAACTTGCACTTTCGAAGTACGGCAGCCAACAACAGGATTAAGCTCGGTAGAATAGTCCAACAACCTACATAGTATTCAGCCATCTTCACAGAAAAACCTTTAAGACAATACATGTCACATGGCAGTATAGATGTATTTGAACAACTGCCATCATAAAACATAGTATTGAATGATTTAGTAACTTGCATTTTTTCTCGCTATTTAACAATGAGCTAATATTCTATTTATTCTTTTGTTGCTTATAGACAAATTTTTGGTAAAATGAACATCATCAGGCTCCTCAACTCTACTAGTATCTGCTATAATTTTGCAGAATTCACTGCCAGTGAAGTGACCAACTGTATATGATACATTACACCACTTTGGCTTGGCTTGACAGACTTGCACTAAATGGTCAGCCCAAAAACAAGCATAACGTTTGACTATTTTACTGGTATCTACGTTGGACCAGAAATGTTTTGGTGCAGAACTTACTTAGCTCACTCTACTTGTGGCAGAGTTATTTCTCTGCCGTAACAAACTTGCGTGACATTTACCAATTTGGATGCTTAGCAGAGTTTAACAGCATCTTGTAACAACATACATTTTGCTCCTCTAATCAAGTAATTGTCTCTTAGTAACAAATTCTCTCTAGCCTTATTGTAACTCAATTCATCTACTATCTGGTCTTTTATCATTTTCTTCTAACATGTTGCTCCATATCTATCATAGAAAGATCTTATAATCAGTTTTCTCTAATCACTAGCAAAAATAATGATCAGTGTCTTCATTCATGTTTTTATCTCTAAGCTGATATCTCTCTCTTTCTTCACATATTAAAGCTGTATAACGTTTCCTGTATGTATTATTGGCTTGTGCTAAATAATCATATCTGACTTCCAAATTAAAATATCTCCAGGCCTTTGCATTGTAAAAGTCTCAATTTAAGAAATGCTGGCGATAGCTTAGCAGTGCAATAGCAAAACATTTTCTAGAATTTCTTAAAATATGTAAAACATCTCAATACTTCCAGTTTGAAAAACTCCAGTTTGCCTAGCAATGTCAATTTCATTATCAGTTCTGTGTACAAAATTAGGACAACTCTGATTTGAGTGGTTCGAGACTGACGCATTGTAGACTCGCTGTAAAACACTATGCATATTTCCATTGTTCTCTCCAACATTATTGACATGTACGACTGCATAAGTGTATGCAGTCTGATCGGCACAAAGATTTCAGTAGATTAAATATTTGGAGTTGTTTTACAGCATGAAAGACAACTCTCAATAAAACTATTGCTTTAAGTAAATCTGTTCCTGAACACGGGTAATGCAACTAGTACACACTAAAACTTATGCTCAAAGTTTGTCTAAATTAGCTTACACATATTTGTTCTTTCTATATGTTCTTTGGTTTGTTTCTAAACATTCCCACTTTTTCATTTTTGTTTTTAAGTTTTTAACTTTTTAATAAAACATAAGCCTTTAGAAACTTTCCTAAATGTAGAGTTACATACATCACTGCATCAGAACTTGGATGGGTAATGCACTAATACATATAAACTATACATGTAGGAAGCTTGTGATGATATCATATTTATATGAAGCACCTGTTTTGCCTGATATCAAATGCTTGAGCAAGACTGTTTCTGTGTTTTAGAATGCGTATTGCTGATCCAGGACATTGAGTAAATCTAGGAAGAGGGTATTCAAATTTCACCGTAAACTCATCCAGTATTGTGAGGTTATTAAAGTCTTCAGGAAGAACGTCAACATTAGAAACTGCAAGAAAACTATTTGCAATCGGTAGATTCAAACAAGCAGTATAAATTGAGAGTCATTATCTCTGAGTGTATGAACTTACTGCATTGATGACTATCCATATCTCAACTTGTTTTTAAACGTTTGATAAAAATGTATTGTGTATTTCAATAAAAAAGCTGTCTTTCTAATCTTCTTTTTGTATAAATGCTTTCATGGTGCTTCCACAATACTCGTTTTATGCTTAGACTAGATTAATGCTCGGCGTTGTGCGGGTAATAATTCTTTGCACAAAAAAACTTATTTTTATTTAACACATAACCAAACAGCAGTTACCATTCTAACTTTTAAATTTTGTTTCATGGAACTTTTTTGTGTACAGTTTAAATAAATTAAAGAATAAAATATAACAACTGTGAAAGCTTTCAATTTTTTTCAAACAACTGTAACTTCCAAACTTCATATCATGAGACAAATGTTTTGCGCAGGTCAAATGAATTAAGAAACAAAATAAAACAAATACGAGTGTTCAAATGTAAATGTGAAACAGTGAGCAAGTGATAGCTAAATTAAGTCTGTTTTGCTATGATTACAATAAAAGATGATTTGTAAACTTGAAAAAACGAACATTGATTTGAAGTTATACTAACTGAGATAACAAAAGATTCTGAATAGGTTGAGTTAACTATAACAATTCGTTGCAAGAAGTCTGTGTGTATATAGGAAGGTAAATGTTCCAGCAGAAGATATTTATTAAAACTTGGAATTTGACGTTACTTGTACCTCTTGATACTGTTACAAATGTAAAAATGGAATATCGGACTGTTTTTATCTGACCAAACAAAGAGAGAATGTAAAGACTAGTCCTACTCAAGAAAATGCAATTGTCTGTAGGAAAAGTATTGGCCTTCACCAATTTTTCTATTGTACCTCATAAAGAACTGGAAATAGAAGTTAGCGAAAAGCTGAAAAAGCATTGTGTTTATAGAGTTATTTGAGTTCAAAGAGCTTAAATTGAATTTATCAATAATATTTGATTTTGGATATCAAATATATTGATAAAATATCAATATAGCAAAAAATTTCAATAAAATTTCCCTATCAAATTTTATTGTGTTTAATAAAGTTAATAGAGTTTTGATCATTATGCCATTTATCGCATGAAATTGAAAGAGAGTGTACAAAGTATATAGTAAAAGCTTCGAGTGGTAAGAGCTTCTGTGGGGTCGTAAATTGAGAATTGGATTTCACACCAGCAGTTGCCATCTTTGTGAATTGGTTTCCAGCAGAATGAAAAATTTTCATATCCAAGAATTTGGTAGCCATAGCCGGATAGATCGACCGATATCCAAACAGACAACGACAAACTTTTAGATTTATATATACAGTACTTATATATATATAAATATATATGCATATATCTATATATATATAATATATATGTATATATATGAAATTGCCTTATATTATATTATATATAAATGCAATGCAATTGCCTTATATTATATATATATATATATATATATATATATATATATATATATATATATAATATAAAGCAATTGCATTCAAACTTGTTGCAAACCATGAAAAAGAGCATATTTTATGCTTATCTTAATATAAGCCTTTATCAGTTAGGTCATCAAGTTAATACTATTGACAGCAATCCCAAGATAAGACGATTATAGAGTTTTTTATAACATAAATTATAACATTGCTAGGCTCACCTATCGCCTACTCTTTCCTGGCTGACATTATGCTGCCATAAGGTGTATTCAGTGTGATTGTGCTAAGTGTGGGAACAGCATCGTCAACATTGAACTTCATAAGATTTAAATCAATTACATTCTACAATAATTGATTACAAGATATAAACATTGTTGTATTATTGCTCTCGATTACAACTTAAATATTTTGTTTAGTTTGTTTTGTTGCTGTGTAAGCAAAGGCATGCTATGAATTGGTTGAAAGTTAAATTTATTAACCTCATGTCACTGAGTACAATACTTTCACGGAGTACTTGGTTGAAGTGATTGCAATAAAGTAAGTCTCTAACAGTGAGTAAAGTTAGAATTTAGCAGGAAATCCTTAAAACATCATATCTTAACATAGCTAAAAGAAATGCTGATTTTAAATAATATTTAAAATCAGCATTTCTTTTAGCTATGTTAAGGTATGATGTTTTAAGGATTTCCTGCTAAATTCTAACTTTACTTACTGTTAGAGATCAAAATTGGCTACTAACGGTTTGCATTTTATTTCTCATTGCTGTTATTTTTTTGTACTTTGTAAACAAAACAAAATAATCCATTTTTTGTAACAGCTGTGTATTTTTTATCTAAATGTATCTGCACCATACTGGTGAAAAATATTATTTTTCACCAGTATGGTGCAGATATATTTAGATAAAAAATACACAGCTGTTACAAAGAATGGAGTATTTTGTCTTGTTTACAAAGTATAAAAAAAATAACAGCAATGAGAAATAAAATGCAAACCATTAGTAGCCAATTTTGATTAATTTATGAAATAAGTTTTCTAGCTATTATTTTGTTAGTCATCAAACTAAAAATGTTTTCAAAGCTTGCAACAAATATTTTTCAAACTTTTGAACTTTAAAAAAATGTAGATTCAATTTTAGATCATATATAATCTTTAGTGTTTGTAGCGAGTTTATTTGTTCAAATTCTGTTTGAATGTTCTTGAACATTGTACATTTATACACTTAAAGTGTTTGATTGGTTTATTTTGAGTAGATAAGACACAATTCAAGTGTTCAGTAGTATACACAGAGGAATGGTCAGTTATTCTTTTCATAACTACATCTAAGGTAGCTACTTGATAACAAAATTCATTAATTTTCTTGGGTTTTTGTTCAAATGCAACATTAACATCACTTGAATAATATTTATAAGGCAATGCAGCAGTCTATTGAGTAATTGTATTGCTGTTTGCACAAAACTAAATTGAAATCAGGTGAAAGCCTAAAGAAGGTTTGATGATCACCAAAATTTTCGTCAACCAGTACCAAGTCCACTTCTAGTGCTTCTAGTTTCCATCATAGCGGTTCAAGGTTACATAGTAAATGCTCGCATGTTTGTTAAAAACTGCTATCAAAGAAAACTTAGCTCAACTGCATTTATCTCTGAGTGATGGTTACTTACTCTATGTTGCTAAGTAGTATGTTTTAGTGGGTGTATGCTCACTCTCTGAGGGCTCTATACTAGTATCAGAGTTACCATATTATATTGTTAGCTACTCAGCCAGTTTTATTGGCTCTTTAAATGTATAAATTATTATGGAAATATGTATTCTCCAAAAATAGACAATGAATACCAACCTGGCTCACAATAAGATGATCAATCTTAAACATAAAAGCACCATGTGATAGTACATACATTCATCCCCCTCTTGGTCCAGTAAACAACTAGTTCATATGTTTGTGTCAGCAAAAACTGAGCCTATGATTGCTTGGCTTTAAATGAAGTTTGTACTTTTAGACTTGTTTTGCTGAAACAACTAACAAGAAATACAAAAAGTAATTATATGCGTAAAACTAATGCGCTACAAAAACTAAATTTTTATATACAATTAGATCAATAATGTACTAAACATCTATAGAAAGGTAGCATTTTTCCTATCATTAGTAGAACGATAACAGAAGTATAGGCTCATAAATTGGTAAACAGAATGATAAAACTATGATCAAACTCACAATAAATAAAATCTTACCCTATCCCGATGTATAACTTGCTCATTAAACTCTGATGTGTTGCCGAATCCATCTAAAATCAGTAATGACAACAGAAAATTGACTATTGTGTCTGACACTGTCTCGCTCTGTATGGTTTATTTAAAAACAATTACCAGTTGATAATGCATCTTTATTTTCACAAGTCCACTACCTTGAGTACACAATTCTAAAACATTCTAAAATGTTAACAATAGACTAAAATAACGTTACAAGCAACAAAGAGAAGGAACCTAGCCTAATCGCCAAACCCCCTTTAGAAGATCTTCTGCAAAAGGGGTTCATTGAGCCAGCCGGAGATGCCTAGAGCTCTGTTGTGGTGTTGATCTACAATAAAGATGCAAAGTGGATGTTTCCTATAGACTATCAACAGCTGAACAGAGTAACTGAGCCTGATGCTTAACCCTTCTCCCAGATCAATGGCAGCACGTTATACTTTGTTTCGAGGCTACTGACAAGTTTCCCTAGATGAATATGCTCTAGAGGAATTGGGCTTCACCAACCTTGTTTTTGCTTCTGAGAGTAGAAGGCTCAACCCTCTGGTCTGAATTTTGTGCCAACCGCCTTTCAGAGGCTGATAGAGCACGTATTGCATTGCCTCCACTTGCAAACTTTCCTGTTATATCGATATGACATCATTGTGATCACACTACAATTTCAAGCACATATCCAACCGAGTGAAAAACTTTTCTAGTAGCTACAGGGAACTGAATTGATGCTCAAACCCTTCAAGAGCAAGCTGCTGCAGCTAGAAATCCGGTATCTGAGCACATATTCAGCCAGAAGAAGATAGTCACCAATCCTGCAAAGGTGGAGGCAGTCTGCAACAGGTTGATTTCAAAGGAATTTGGAGGCTGCAAGGGTTCTTAGGGCCAGTCGGCTATTCTTAGTATTACATTCTAGAATATACCACTATCTATCTATCTATCTATCTATCTATCTATCTGTCTGTCTGTCTGTCTGTCTGTCTATCTATCTACAGTCATGTACAAAATTATGGCGCCCCCCTTTAAATTTGCGTGAACTCAAAGTTCAATTTCAAGTAGAATAAAGGGAACAATTTCAAATTTAACAAAACAAGGTATCATTTTAATCCCCACAGTCTTCTCTACATGACGGTGTTATTTAAAACATAATTTTACAATTTACTTCACTTGTGTAATCTCCTAAAGGACATGATACTCTCACTCAAATTAGTTTAGTATTTAATAATAATAGGAAGCGAGTACGAGTAATTATCATAATTCAATCTTTTGAAGCCATTGTTTCAAAATCTTTGAAGTTTTGCAATTTTTGTATACCTAAGGATATAAAAGTAAGAATTTTTACCATTCTGTGCATTCGTTGTACAATATTTTCATTAGTAACATCCTCACTATGAAAACTACTGCAGAACAGCGAGCGACCATTATTTGACTTCATAAAGAAGGAATGTCCATGCGAGAAATTGCCAAAAGAGTTGGTTGCTAAAAAACAAGTGTTTTGTGTCATTCAGGTATTCTACGAGACTGGCAGAACTGAAGATAAACCACGCTTTGATCGCCAAAAAAGAGGTCTTGTAGAGAAGACAAAACTCCATTGCGGATTTCCTTGACAAGACTGTAAAAAGTCTAGCTGTGAACTAATCAGAGACTGGCAGGACACAAGCAATATTAAAGAGCAACCATCTACCGTTAGAAGACGCCTAATAGCTGCCAGGTTGAAGGGCTGTAAAGCAAGAAAGAAGCCAATGGTGACAAAGAAACAATGGTACAATCAATTAAAGTGGGCATGCCATCACAAGACATAGAGTGTGGACCAGTGGAAGAGAGCAGTTTTCTCTGATGAATCTACCTTTTCTGTTACTAACCACTCTGGTTTGCAGTATGTTAGAAGAAAACCAGGAGAAGCTTTCAAGCCATGGTGTATTACTCCCACGGTAAAGCTCGCTGCATCAGTGATGGTTTTGGGCTGTATAACTGCTTCAGGGGGTGGAAGGGTCGACTTTGTACTTGGCATGATGAACAGATAAAAATATATCAAGACCATGCAACGTAAGGTGTTACCAAGTTCTACAGCGTTGTTTGGTAAAAGCTCTACTGACTGGTGGTTCCTAGATGACAATGCCCTCTGCCACTGCGCCACTGAAGTCAAAAAATGAATGCAACAAGAGAGAGTCAGCACAGTGCCATCGCCAGCTCAGAGCCCAGATCTGAATCCCTTGAAAATTGTGTTGAAGCATATAACAGCTATACTAAACAAGAGTTAACCCAAAACTAAAAAAAGCTGATGGAGGGCCTTGTCAAAGCTAGGCTCAGCGTAATTGAAACATCGGAACCTGAAAAGTTGGTTGCATCAATGCCTAACCGCTGTAGTCTTGTCACAGAGCACAAAGGCTGACCAATCACGTACTGAGACTACCAGACTTGGGAAATTACTTCCACTCTCTTATAGAGAATATTTATGCAATCAACGGCCTTTTTCAGGGCCACCAACTTGTTCAAAAAGTTGTTCACATTTGAAAATTATTTAGTAGATTGCATAAATCCATACATTAAACATTAGAGGGCAGCCTGTTGTTTTAATTATTAATTTAGCAGTTAATAAATAAAATGGGCAGATAGAAGACAATCTCAGTATTATTAGGGGCAGCTCCAATGATACTTTTGCACATGACTGTATCTATCTATCTATCTATCTATCTGTCTGTCTGTCTGTCTGTCTGTCTGTCTGTCTATCTATCTATCTACCTATCTGTTTGTCTGTCTGTCTGTCTATCTATGTTTATATTTATCTATCTATATATATATATATATATATATATATATATATATATATAAAAAAAAAAATTGTTTCCTCACCCCGGATACCCCGTATGGGTGGTAAATTCTGCTCTAACTCGGGTCTCCTACCAGAGACCTGGGAGTTTGAGCACTCGTCTCAAGATCTTAGCTGTTCCCAATAGCGCACTTTTCTGCAACTCACCTGAGTTGATTGTTGTTGGTATTTGGGCAAGCCACATTTTATGCGCCGGTGTTATTGCGCCCAGTGCCCCAATCACTACTGGGATTACGGTTGTTCTTACATTCCAGCATTTTTCAATTTCTTCTCCAAGAGGGAGATATTTTTCTACCTTTTCTTTTTCTTTGCTGGCTATATTGTAGTCATTGGGTACTGCTATATCTATTATAGTAGCCCTCTTGTTCTCCTTGTCTACCACCACTATATCTGGTTGGTTTGCTAGGACATGCTTGTCAGTTTGGATGTAGAAGTCCCAGAGGATCTTAGCGCGGTCATTTTCATTGACCTTACCAGGAGCTTCCCACCAGTGTTGTGGTTTATTAAGGCCATACTCATCACATAGACTTCTATACACAATACCTGCGACATGATTATGCCGCTCAGTGTATGCGTTCCCTGCTAGCTGTCTGCATCCACTGATGATGTGTTGGATGGTCTCAGGTGCATCTTTGCACAGTCTGCATCTAAGATCGTCTCTAGTGTGATAGATTTTCGTTTGGAGTTGCCTTGTTGGGAGCACTTGCTCCTGGGCTGCCATGATTAGCGACTCTGTATTGGCCGTTAGGTTTCCTTTGTTCAGCCACATATATGTCTGGTGAAGATCGCCAACCTTAGATATTTATTGGTGGTAAGCACCAACAAATATCTGTATATATGTGTATATACAGATATATATGTGTATATAGTGTATATAGTGTATATATATATATATATATATATATATATATATATATATACACTTGTATGTTTATATGCTGTTGTCTAAGAAATCCTTTGGAGTTAAGTGCCTCAACTCCATCAATATATATATCATTTGAAAGGGAAAATTCTGAAGAACAAGATGATGCCAAATATTTGAAAATATTTTCAGATTTTTATCGCTGGGGGTGGATCTACCAAAAGGCAGACTTATTGCAGGCTATGAATGTTGTTAGTAAAAATTGATAAAATAGGATACAAACAAACTCTTTTATACAAATTGGTGGTCCTGAAAAGGGCCGTTGGGTTATTGTTGGTCTTCAGAAAGACTGGTAAGGTGTCTTGAGCTGAGCATTAGTATTTTATTGGCCAGCCCTTGTTCTTGATCACCATCTGACACTGTCGAGGCATGCTGTTTGCCAACTTTCTGAGCTCTTCAGGAGTGATGATGTGATGCCAAGCATGAATAATCTTCTCTATAAGCTCCCGTTTTGTCTTTGGTTTATCTTTGCTGACTATCACACCAATACGCTGCCAAGATTTTCAATGGGATTCAGGTCAGGGCTTTGTGCTGGCCAGTCTATTACCCTCACATTACTTCTGGTCATCCACTCCTTGACTCTCTTGGCACGGTGGCAGGGTGCATTGTCATCCTGGTAGTACCAGGGTTGGTCGTTGCTGGTGAACAGGCTCCGAGCACTTGGAAGCATGACATCTTCCATGGTCTTGATGTATTTGTCTCCATTCATCATGCCTTCACAAATGGAGAGTCTTCCCACACCAAAAGCTGTCATGCAACCCCATACCATGACTCCAGTAGGGTGCTTGATGGTTGGTAGCGTACAAGCCGGGCTGTACTCCTCTCCAGGTCGTCTCCTCACATAACAATTTCCAGAGTGGTTTTGGATGGTAAATGTTGACTCATCACTGAACAAGACCCTTTGCCATTGGGCTGTTGTCTAGAACCGTTTATCTTTAGCCCACTCTAGACGACGCTTTCGCTGTTTCTCAGAAACTAAGGGCTTGCGCCTTGCAGCCTTTCAAACCATTTGCAAGCAGTCTTCTTCGCACTGTACTGGGGTGAATCTCAATATCTCTGTTGTTCTTGATCTCCTTACAAAGTTGAGTACTGTTCAGATGTCTGTCAGCGAGGGATCTTCGTACCAGGTACCGATCTTCACGGATAGTCGTTTTCTTGGGTCGTCCAGCAGAGTAGGTGGGTTTAAGACTGCCATTGGAGGTCCAAGTCTTGATTGCTGTGTAGACTGCCTTCTGAGAACAACCACATCTTCTGCTGATCAGATTGATATGTAATATCTGGCATGGCATCATAATTGGCGGGAAAATAGAAAGCAAATGGAAGATCCATTCGATATAGAGTGAACAAAACAATGTGATTCCAAGTTTATGCACACCACTGTATGTATATATATATATATATATATATATATATATATATATATATATATATATATATATATATATATATATATATATATATATATATATATATATATATATATATATATATATGTCTGTCTGTCTATCTATGTTTATATCTATCTATCTATATACATATATATATCTATATATATATAAATTTATATATATGTTTATATATATATGTGGCTATGGGTTTTTATGATGGAGCAGAAATATGCGAACTGGTTGGCTGCTTCATGTTGCATCAGATAAACCAAATCACAAAAGAGGCTTTTGGATTCTACCGAGATGATGGACTTGGCGTAGTGAGAGCAACTCCTAAACAAAGTGAGAGACTCAAGAAAAATCTGTGCACATTATTCCATCGATATGGGCTGAAAATATCTGTAGATGCAAATAAAAGCACCCTTGACTTTTTGAATATATTCTTAGATCTACAGAATGAATTATATAGACCCTTCAGCAAACCTAGATAATAATATGCCTAGATACGTGCACACAAGATCTAACCACCCACCCTCAATCATCAAAAACATTCCAGCATCAGTCAACCTGCGCCTCTCCGCAATATCATCCAATCAAGATATATCTAGACAAAATACGAAAGAACACCAAGATGCCCTTAATAGAATTGGATACCATCATAAAATGACATTTAGTGAGAATACAACATCGAATAACACCAGAAACAAACGCAGGAGAAATATACTTTGGTATATCCCCCTTTCCCTAAAGATGTTGCCACCAATATAGGAAATGTTTTTTTAGAGCTCTGAGTAAAGAATTGCCCAAAGATCACAAACTTTATTCAATATTTAATAGAAACAATTTAAAACTTAGCTATAGCTGCATGAAGAATATTGGACAGATTATTGCAAATAACAACTAAGTGCAGCAATCAAACAAAAAGCCAACAGCAACATGCAACTGTCGAGATAAAGGTACATGTCTCCTCTCAAATTCATGTTCGTCTAGTTCTGTCATCTATCAGACTACAGTTATGACCAACGAACCTGATGCTACCAAACAGACATATGTTGGCCTGACAGAGGGCTCATTCAAGAAAAGATATTACAACCATCGTAGCAGCTTCAACAATCCATCAAAACGAACTTCAACAGAAATAAGTAATTATATATAGCAGCTAGAAAGATCAATCCATCCAGTACGACATCAAGTGGAGAATATTGAGGATAGCGATTAGTTACAATAACACCAGTAAACACTGTAACTTGTGTATTTGGGAGAAGTACTTCATTCTATACAAACCTGAGCTTGCAAGCTTAAACTCAAGAAACGAGCTTGTGTCAAAGTGCAGGCATTCAAATAAGCACTTAATTTGCAATGCTGTGGCATGAACCAATTAAATTGTTGTATTATACGTAGCTGGCCTTTATTGTTAAGCTACTCGATGTGTTTTGCGTACAGTCATATGAGCTTCAGATCATTTTAATTTTACCTGATGAATGGTAACAACCATGAAACTTTAAGTAGTAAAATGTTTTAAAAGCTTTCAGTTTTTAATATATTTTATATATATATAAATAAATTATTTTCTCACCCCGATTAACCCATTTGGGTGGTAATATCTGCTCTAACTCGAGTCTCCTACCAGAGACTTGGGAGTTTGCGCACTCAACCGTTTTGAGCCAGTAGCCCATTTGTTACTGCCTTGTCCTGGTTCAGCTACAGGCAGTGTAGACCTTGTTTGGTCAGGCGACATCCAAGCCAGCATGGCTTTGATTATTGCACTCTTTATAGAGGTTGTAGACAATATACAGGCAAGGGTCTAAGGACCTGCCAGAAGGATGCAATTATGTATTAATGTATATATATATATACATATATAGCAGATATTACAATATATTATATATATTTAACATATATTAAAAACTGAAAGCTATTAAAACATTTTACTACTTAAAGTTTCATGGTTGTTACCATTCATCAGGTAAAATTAAAATGATCTGAAGCTCATATGACTGTACGCAAAAACACATCGAGTAGCTTAACAATAAAGGCCAGCTACGTATAATACAACAATTTAATTGGTTCATGCCACAGCATTGCAAATTAAGTGCTTATTTGAATGCCTGCACTTTGACACAAGCTCGTTTCTTGTGTTTAAGCTTGCAAGCTCAGGTTTGTATAGAATGAAGTGCTAAATGGAAGAAGGAACTGGAGACTAATGGCAAAAAGCTGACGAGTGTAAAAATTAAACGAGGCATCTATCGAGGTGACTCCTTATCACCGCTCCTCTTCTGCATATGCCTAAACCCTCTAAGCAATATGCTGGAGGAAACTCAATATGGGTACCAGTTTAAGAGTGGCACCAAGATAAACCACCTCTTCTACATGGATGAAATCAAGCTGTACGCTAACAAAGAAAGGGACATTGATTTGCTAATACACCTCACTCAGGTATACAGCAAGGTCATTGGAATGACCTTCGGTATTGAGAAATGTGGAAGGCTAATTCTTAAAAAAGGCCATTCTATGCTCACAGATGGCCTAAGAATGCCAAATGGTACCATCAAAGATATAGAAGAAGGGTACAAGTACTTGGGGATTATGCAAAGCAACATCAACCACGAAGCCGAGGTACGTCACAAAGCCATTACCGAATACAAGAAACGCCTTCGGCAGGTCTTACGGAGTCAGCTCAATGCCAAGAACCAAGTCATGGCAATAAATACCTACGCACTGTCAGTAATAAGATATCCAGCAGGCATAATAATGTGAACTGAGGAAGCCATCAAAGAAACAGATATAGCAACTCGTAAACTGCTGATTACGCATGGAGCACTCCACCCAAAATCTGATACTACTAGATTGTATCTTGATAGGAAAAATGAGGGTAGGGGACTCAAAAGTGTACAGCAGACAGTGAAAGAAGAGGAGCAAAGCATCAAAGCATATGCAGCCTCCATGGCCATTTCATATAAGTTGCTAGCTAAATTTCAATTGGTCGCTCTTACAACGGACCTATGCCCTGAGGATGAGGAAATTGACTGGCACACGAAACCTCTTCATGGTGCTTACCACCAACAAATATCTAAGGTTGGCAATCTTCACCAGACATACATGTGGCTGAACAAAGGAAACCTAACGGCCAATACAGAGTCGCTAATCAAGGCAGCCCAGGAGCAAGTGCTTCCAACAAGGCAACTCCAAACTAAAATCTATCACACTAAAGACGATCCTAGATGCAGACTGTGCAAAGATGCACCTGAGACCATCCAACACATCATCAGTGGATGCAAACAGCTAGCAGGAAACGCATACACTGAGCAGCATAATCATGTCGCAGGTGTTGTGTATAGAAGTCGATGTGACGAGTATGGCCTTAATAAACCACAACACTAACACTGGTGGGAAGCTCCTGGTAAGGTCAATGAAAATGACCACGCTAAGATCTTCTGGGACTTCTACATCCGAACTGACAAGCATGTCCTAGCAAACCAACCAGATATAGTGGTGGTAGACAAGGAGAACAAGAGGGCTACTATAATAGATATAGCAGTACCCAATGACTACAATATAGCCAGCAAAGAAAAAAAAAGGTAGAGAAATATCTCTCTCTTAGAGAAGAGATTGAAAAATGCTGGAATGTAAGAACAACTGTAATCCCAGTAGTCATTGGGGCACTGGGCGCAATAACACAGGTGCATAAAATGTGGCTTGCCCAAATACCAACATCAATCAACTCAGGTGAGTTGCAGAAAAGTGCGCTATTGGGAACAGCTAAGATCTTGAGGCGAGTGCTCAAACTCTCAGGTCTCTGGTAGGAGACCCGAGTTAGAGCAGAATTTACCACCCATACGGGGTATCCGGGGTGAGGAAACCTTTATATATATATATATATATATATATATATATATAGAGAGGTCCCTCCACAAATTGTGGCCAAAATCACAAAAAACACAGAATTATTTGGTCGAAATTCACAGACCTTTTTGAGCTGTGCACGCCCACCGAATTCGTCGACAAAACGACTAAACAAGTTATTAGCGAGCAGGATTCTAGCAGCTTTAGCAATTAGAATAGTCCAAGACATGTATTGCGACACACAATAAAAGTACGAAGGCAATTCAACGTAGTACACATGATGTAACTGTTTAAGTTGCGCTATTGTTGGTTAGCGAGCATAATTCTAAAAATTTTAAAATTTATGTAGTCCGAGAACATAATGCGACACGCAAGAAAAATATCACAGCAATTCACCATAGTAAATGCGATGCAACCGACTTGATTGCGCTAAACCTGGCAACATTTTCGACCACAAAACTTTTGCTGCTAAAAATGAAATTTTGATTATTAACAAATAAACTATTTGTAGCCATAGTGTCCAAACAATAAATACATTAAATAGCGCAATCTAACCAGTTGCATCGTGTGTACTATTTGGAATTGCACTTATACCATTATTGTGTGGCATTATACATTTCTTGGACTATAATAATTGCAAAAGCTGCTAGAATCGTGCTCGCTAGCACGATTCTAGCAGTGCAGAATAATTCTGTGTGTTTCGTTCATTTTGTGATTTCGGTCAGAACCAAAAATAAATTTGTTATGTGTGGCCATACCTTTACTAACTACCTTAAAAGTTGACTTGCAACAAAATTCATATTACTGTTATTTGATATGAAAAGTTTCACCATGTCTTACTCTGTTGTGTTGTAGGTGCAAAATATGTGGAAAAGTGATTACAAGCTCTCAAAAGCTCAAAAATGAACAGAAGGTCGCAACCACACAAGACTGCCGCAGTTTGGATTCGCTTTCCAAAACGGCTAAAATGTGATGTAGTTGTGAGAGATGGTTTCTGTTTACACTTTCTTGCAACCTCATTCATCGAAATATTACGATTTGACGATTGAATAATGTCGAAACAAAACTGTAAAGTAGCGAGCATCTATATTTGATACGGGGTCTTCGGTAAAACCAGAAGTGTTTGTCATAAACTAGTAATATGACAAGTTTTATATTGAGCTTTGTATTGGCTTTTCAGTCCACGTGAGAATATACGTGACAAGACCATAACCAAATTTTGTGGCTACGTCATCGAAATAAAGAGATTCCAATCTACTTTTCGGCTTTTCTCGATCTCGGCTTTTCGTTTTTGAGCTTTAAAGAGCTTGTAATCACATTTCCACATATTTGGCACTTACAACACAACAGAGTAAGACATGCTGAATCTTTTGATACCAAATAACTGTAATGTGAATTTTGTTGGAAGTCAACCTTTAACTAACTTATTATTTGTCCATAAATCAACATTATCAAACGAAACTTCACTAGCTTTGGCTTAAAGCATCTGGCTTAGCATTTATAGACTTCCAGGTAATTAAAGTAAACAACAATGAAATGCCACGACACTGACAGCAAATTCGTGTCCAAGTCTGTGACTGCCAGTAATTATTAAAGACAATCTCGGTCTATTTCCGGTACAAGAAATGTAGCCCTAAAAACCTAAAACCGCTGTCACTCTTTGCGGAGTAATCAGCAATGCTCCCAAACATCACTAATAAGTTAGTGAAGATTGCTGGTTGAGCCATGCTTTTAATTAGCAGAAGTTCAAGTTGAGCAAGTTTCAGGTTTTCAACGCAACCCATTGCCACTAGAATGGATATTTGTATTAAAATAATGAATGTGAAAAAAGAGGTTGTTCTGGTTACCAATTTGAAAAAAGGGACGATAGTTATTTTAAAAGTGACGTCAGTGATTTTAAAAGTGACTATTCTGACGATAAATTTGTGTGATAAGACCCCCATAATAGGATCAACAAGTAATCATTGTAAGGATTGTATTATATTACTTTTAGGGCCACCGAAAAGATTTTTGTTTTCAAAGGTCATACAACTTCAAACATGTGTGACTAGACAGAAAGAAATATAGATGATTGGATTTATAAATTGTGGAAGCTGTATATAAAGCAACTGCACTTAATGTCAAACTATTGATTGTTCACAAACATGCAATCAATGACTTGAAAACAGTAATGCTTAGCAACCATTAAAATAGAGTTTTCTTGAACAGAATGTTTATAGTAAGCTGTGACATATGTTGGCAACCAATCAACAGCAAAACAGGAATGCTTCACGCATGCTCGACGGTGTTACTGCATCTTAACATTTTTAGTCCATTCGGTTTGGTCAAAAACTCCGCACCTTTTCATTTCATCTTGTTATCTTCAAAAGTTTTACAGCTTCAGTGTTGGCTCTTTATTAAGCCATCAGCTTTTCGCTTCAATGTAGAAGCTCCAACTGTAACTGTTGAACAATGAGCTAGTTAGGATATTGATATCATAATAGAAAAAGTGAATTTGCATTCATGCGATGTCAGCTTTGGGCCACCCTATCCTACTAATTGTAAAATTTGGTCTTTATACAAAACTACTACCTAGTATGATTTTTTGTGTGACTTCTGATATACCACATTTGATGACATGTGTTAACAAATAGATTGGCTATTAGAAATAGATCACTGCTATGTTACATAAGCAGCCATATTTCAGAAATTTCTCATTGTGGGTGTTGTAGGTGAAATAAATGCATAACAATTTTCTATTGTTGATCATCATCATATTTGTATGACATGATTTTAAGCAAGTACAAGTTGAATTATTTGTTACTTAATGAAAGATAGTTATACACATTGATTATAAAAATTAGTTATACTGAACAAATATTTCTACTAAATGTAATCAACGAAAGAGTCATATGTAGGATTTAATTGACACTTCTATCGTACATCAGTTACTCATATATCTTACTGGTGAGAATATAACTGTTTAGCCTACATATAATCAGTAGTTTGTGTGAAACATTGCTACCATGGCGTGAAAGCCCATTTCAAATAGACCATCACAAAAATTTGAAATATAAATGAGCTAAATGGAACTTAGAATATGGTCATCGGATATTAACTCTTTCTGCAAATTGCAGGTATATCAACTTTTCTCAACATATGCAGACTATTTGCCTTATTAGTATCTGAGATCGTGACCCGAATGTAGTGATGTGGTATACCCAGGTGTATTTCAGTATAAGAGTGTACCCAATGCATATCTTTATATGTTTATTATGTCATGAATTATTATTCATACACTATGTGCTCTAATGAGGAGTTACATCACATTTTATTAAAATACTATTGAGTTTATGGGCTATAGGACAGAACATAGCAAACCAGTCAAGATGACACACAAATGTAATAGACGAGACCTTGTGTTCGTTGTAATAACAAATTATAATTGCAAAACGATTTGAGCGTCAGGGCCAGGAGAAACCATAAAATTGGTATTAGAATTGGCATCTATTTTAGCAGTGTACATGTAACTCTTGTCACAGGTTAAAAGAAGGCTCACCTGCTGCAACTTTTTCTCAAGTTTTTGTCACAGAGAATGCCATTTTTGATATTGCTTTCAGCTGTGAATGTACTTCACTTGTATTTTATAAATTATGGTTTATTGAATAATTTAATGGAATAATTATTGACACTACATGTAGTTGGAGAAGTTTTTTTTTATTAAAGAGAAGCACTTAGTGGTGAAGACTGATTAATCTAGTGTCTTCATGCAAATGCTGAAAATTTTTCAAAAGTTATCTACATCGGTTCTGCTTGAAGATTATCAGATTTATCTTTGCTATGTTATGCATAACACACCTGAAGTTGTTTGATGATTATTGAATATCACTTTGGAAAACTGACTTACTTTTATGCTTAGTAAAAGGTTTCAGCCATTAGTCACCAGTTGAATGGGTCAATGAAAGCTGTAAACAATATGTACTGAAACTGTTAGACTAACAATAAAATCATGGTAACAATAGACTATTTTCTTTAGATTTCAAAGTGTGGATGAGTAATGAAAGTGAATGAATGTAAATATGTAATTTTATTATTTGATGAATAAAAATGGAAGTAGATAAAATTACCTAATAAATATTTTTCTTATTATTGTAGCAAGTGGAAGTGCTTAAAATAGGCCATGAAACCATTAGAGTTAAGAAAGATTCCATAAGACTAATAAAAACGATGAAGAAGCAAAGAGGTCATAAGCTCGTCCTATCCTACTCAATTTCAAACCTAAGTAGTCCCTTACACCTAGCAGCCACCCAGAGAGTGTTCTGGGTTATAAGCATATTCATAATATCATCATCACCAATTATGTCCAAGAATTTGAGGTGATAGATTTCTCCTTTTACATCACCTGTCAAGTAGACACAAGTAGACATGAACTTTTTATTTGCTCTCAGTGGACAGTTTACCAGTATTTTTTTGTTCCATAACAACATTTATATACATAAATATGCAAATATAATATACTGATTACATTGTTATATTATATAAAAATATTAATAGCCTAATGATTATATTCTTTAGCAACTAAAGTCCAGCATGAACATGAACATAAACATGAACTGCTAATCTGTTGTATGTGAACTATCAATCAGTAATAATTTGTTCTATGGTATATTATATAGACACATAGAGATACAAGTATAAACAGGACACTTGGTTTTATTACATAGAAATACTAATAACATTAAGCAAAGAGCGTATTAAAATTACATCTGATGCTAGACTATTTTCATACAGTGTAATATGAGTACAATACCAACATACACATATTCATATAAACAATATGCATTTGTGGCTTATAATAGTGATATGACCTATTTTAATTCTTCATAAAGTTACCATATTGTAACAGTTACAGAAGGATGTAGTAATGGGTGGCGTCATCGTTCTACTTTCATATGTATTGGTCATTAATCCTGTTTTAACTAAACTTTTTTTATACAGTTGCAGAGTAGTTAAAATGTATTACACTGTTTAAGGTAAGTTGGTCTGGGAAAAAAATTTAAATTATTTTGTTGTCATTGTATCTACTAATGTAGTGACGATATGTGTTTATGTTTTCTGAAAACCATTTAAAGATTGTTACAAATTTTTTCAACAGCAAACTGAGATATAGCAATTGGAGTCTCATCAGAGTTCCATTAAAACTAATCATAAATTGTTCTTGGTAGTTTTAGCAACAATTTAATTAATATTTCAAGATTAAGGGCAACTTTAAATTACAACTACATGTATTTAAAAAAAATTTACATAGACGAATTATGGTTTTCAAGCATATCTTTTGAATGCCATTTACATTTCCTGATGATGAAGTATAATTTCAAATGATTTATAAACTTAAAAAACTAGCCAATTGTTTTATGTTTAGCAAAATACGAAGATGTTCCCAAAATGTAAAAGGCTGAACATTTTTGTATTTTACATTGGTTATAATCAGTTTCCATAGCAGCAAAAGACTTTAAGTTGCAAGCTACTATATTCATAAAATCTACTTTCTAGGAATAATGTAGACTGAACCATGATCGTGACTTACATTAATAAATGTTACAGTTAATTATTTCAGGCCATATGCACTGCATCATCTTCAAAAGAGATGTATTAGGTTACATCAATTAGAAAGCATACAGAATTTACATGATAGATATTTATTTGGAAACAACCAGAAAATATTTAAACCCTATTATACGTTTATACATTTTTATGTGCTTCCTGACAGACCTAAAACATAAGCTACTGCATAATTACTAAGAAAAGCTCTATCGATGCCATCTATTTTTTATGTACCCTCAGACATCTGCTCTCTTTGAGTGGCCTAAGGTCTTTTAGCGTTAGCTGCAGATTTATCTCGTATATCCTCATATATACGCAAATCTCTCGTATGAGCCATCTTAAAATAGGCTCTATAATAATGAGTTTATGAGAACCAATCATAAAAAACTATGATAAATATTACTATAATTTAGTTACCTGCTACAATATTTTAAAGAATATTATTTACGTATTTCTTACCGCAGTTTAATAAAAAGCACTCGATTGCCTATCTAGTTTACATTTTTCCTCATCCTGATGTTCTTTTGTCATATCACATGTTAAACTTGTTATATTTAAATTCTATGCCGGATTAATTTATCTAATATTTGAAGTTGTCTACTCCCAGCTACCGTAATTGTATGAACATTAAAAATAAAGATACTTTAGTATATATGGTACTCCGTAGAATGATAGTCAGTTTGCCACTATGATATTAAAGGGTAATATTTACTATTTTGAGAGTTGTGTCTGTCCAAAACCATTCTTAGAGGTTAGCAAAAAAGACCATCATACCGGTCTCAGAACCCACATCTTCTGCTATGTAGCAAGGCATACTACTAACTGAACCACTCTACCACCTTCTTGTTTTATGTCAAAATTGTGCAGACAACGCATGAAAATTAAACATGATGATATTTTATTGTGCACCAGAATATCAGGGTGTTAGTTGCCAAAAAGGCCATTGACGTAGAAAGTTAGGGACATTATCATGATTGGAAGTCATTAACTAAAATGAACACCATTTCAATTTTTAATTAGATTCAAGCAATAATGATAACCTTTACTACTAAATAAGTGATAGATTTAGGCAATATACTAGGTATTACAAATGTTTTTATTTAAATGATTTATATAATATATTATATATATATGTTTATATGGCTCCTCATCCTGTTGTTTTCTTGTTTTACCAAATGTTCAATTAGGTAAAACTACATGTAATTACAGTAGGCTCTTCTACAGTGTCTAGAACCTACTGTAATTCCGTTACACGAATGTTTACGCTAAAGAGAATTTACTACTTCAATGATATTTTTAGACAAATTATATTGTCTGGAATAATAAACTGCTAACCAACAATACTGTTGAGCCAGCAGCAGACCCACCTGACTGATGAGAGAGCAGCAACAGTACTTTACTATTGCCAGACCAAATCCATACATCTTTACTGGGATCACAGCAAACGCCTACAGGATCAGCCACTTCTCTGCTGGTCCATCTTATTGTACCATCATTTCTTAGTGAGTGAATATTATTTGCATAGTAGTCACTGACTATGATACCTTCTGGGTGGCTGATAGCTAAGTAATCAGGGCTCTTAAATATATCATGAGAAATAGGATCAGCAGTTTCACCAGTTAAAGAATAAACGCATAGCTGTTGATGGTCTGTGTCAGCAACATAAACCTTATCATTAGTAACAGCCAGCTGGCTAATAAACACATAATTGGGCAGAGACCATCTGTTCAACTCATTACAGCTGCTCCCATCATATACAATCACTTGTCTTTCACCACCATCACCAGTCTTGCAACACAATGTGTAGATGCAATCTTTGTACCACTGAATAGAGCTGATACAGCCATCAGATACAGATACAGTCTTCACTACGCATCCCTCGCTGTTACACACAGTGAACTTGTTATTTCCTCCTGCTAAGATTTCCCCAGTAGGTGTAACAACGACAGAGTAGCAAGTATCATCCAAGACTGTATCACAGTTTCCAAGAGTTGGTTGCTTCTTTTTCCCTGCAAGTATGATCAAGCAATAGTGTACCTAACACTAATTGTATTGGATGTTAAACCTGTTCCATTTCTAAAGTTCTTGTGGTCGGTATAGATCAACAAAGTGTATCAATAGATAAAGTACATTTAGTTGGTGACTTTGTGATACAAATTATCAGCTCCTTGATACTACTAATATAGTAAACACTATAAAAATATCAGAGTTGTGAGTCACCATTGCAGGCTAATAATGTTCATATATGTATCTTGTGTAATACTTATCTTACATAGCAGCTTATTTACCGACTTTGCAGACAAATCGGCATTCAGGGTTAACTTAAGTGGCAAAAAAAAGATAAAACTTTGCAAATGTAAATAAATTATATAAGTTTTTAAAATTAATTGAGGTTCTTTTTGGTTTTGTTACAATTTTTGAAAAGTTCGCATATCATTAGTTGTTTAATGACACACAAATCACATACTTTCCGTAGGAGTGCAATCTTAAAGCTCAAATATATTTGTTGAGCCATGCAAAAGAAAATTTATAAAATACACAACAACTATTTTTCTTGCAGGTTTAATCAATAAAGTTTTAGGAACATCAGCAACGAGTAATTTGTGAATGTCATCTGAAAGCTCAAATATTTTTAGCAGTCTGAAACAAAATTAAAAAAAACAGGAGCTCATCTTTATTTGACCATGGTGAAAAACCAACTCTTCAGGGTTGAACTCGCTCCATGTCATTAAACAGGAGTATCTGTTATAATCTGTTTATTGTCTGATTTGCTATAATATAGATCTGATTTTTTGAATGAGACAAAGCGCCGAAGCTTGCTTTGGGTCTGTGACTTTAAAAAAAAATTTTGTGTTTGTTTCAGTTGTTCATTTCATGGTTTAAATTGATCAATATCTGTTTTTGGCTAAATGTGTTCTGCGTCGTAATTTACCACAGTCTATCTTTTGCTCTCATTTAAATTTACTGTATAAGATTTGTGGTTCTATTAAATACTATATGTTAATTGTATACTTATATGTATAAATACTTCCAAGCATGTTAACCAGCATTTATAATGTTATAGCAAAATATGCAAATATTTCAGGAAGCATTTTACATAAATTTTATGAGTTCCGTAACTACTGCCATATTAATTGACCGTCACATGACTCTAGAGCACTATTAGAGTGTGTATGAATTACACTTATAATTGTATAGGAACTGTCAAGATCCATCTTCATGGTCTGCTTATTAAATTACTTTATGAAGATATACAACTCTTTTTTAAGATGTAATTAATACTCTTTAGAGGTAAAATACGTCTTTTCTGAATTTCCAAACCTCCTTGCTGCAACTTGACATTGACTTTTAAAATTGCTCTGCATATTTTATGAAAACAAGATAATTTAATTTGTTATAAGAAACGCAAACAATATGTAAAATATATTATATTTAACACATTTTATTTAAAAGAATATTTTTATTGTACGTTTTTATAGGTGAGTTTTCAACTTAGGTTGAAGCGTAATAGAAACAAATATCTAATCGTATTGTGCTTGCAGCAATATTAGTTAGTTTGCTGAAAAGAGAATATTGGTGACTACACGCATCACATCACCATTACTGATATATCAAAATTAGCAACAGCTTAGTGGTTCGAAAACTAATTGTTACCTCATATCGGAACAACTGCAAGATCTTGGAGCTCAGCTTATTGGGGTTTATGATTGGGTTTAACTTAAGATTCAACTTTAGGTCAGATTACAATATTTTCTGATTGTTAGTTTAACAAAAATTGGCTTTTGTCTGGAAAAATCTGCTAAAATTATTTGGTTATCACGTAAATATTGTGGATGCCAGAAAAACCCTCAAGATTAAATCCCCTTACAGAATCAATTTTAGTCAGTTTCTATTTTATGGCTGCTGTTCATAATTTCTGTCATCATAGAAGGAGCCCCAGAAGGAATCTTTATCAGATCATGATGTTTATTGCTATCAACTTCCATTAATAGATTCTAGTAAGAATTAGTGAAGGTAATGTCTATGTTTGTCAATTAATAATACCAAGAAGGAATTTATAGGTTATCTATTCTTTAAACTCATCTGATTGACTATTTAGTACCAACTTTATTATTGGATAATAAACTGCAAGCTTATTATAGTGTCTACAAAAGTACCAATTCTGTAAAAATATATTTTGTCTGATAGCTAAAATACTACTTCTTGGTTTTAATATTACCTACAAAAAGCCCCGAATCCTTATAATGAATTTGTAACAAGAGTTGGTTAATCCTTATTCACACATTACACGACTCTTAAAATAAATATAGCCATTTGCTTACCAATAGACATCTGCTGCACAAGTCTGATAAAGTCAGTATCCATGACTTTATCCATATCAGCAGTATAACAGTCTAAGACGGACTGTAATCCATTTTCCATCGCTTGCATAGTTTGTAATTTTTGTGAAGATTGAAGCTTACAATGTTTAATAAAGACCTCTGGCAGTGTATTTGGAGTTGAATTTGCTACTTCTTGCTTCATTTGGGATGCCAGCAGAGTTTTCTAAAAAGTGAATCATTCTATTTGCTGGTAAGAGCTATGCAGGCAAATAAAGATATAATCTTTTTTATTTTCCAAGCATTAACAGCATTATTGGCCACCTCCGGGTTATAATATCCTTGTTATATGGCTTTTTTTGCCTTACAATGCAGAACATAATGTTTTTCTATCCTCAAAATTCCAGAGTTTTGTTGCTCTACAAAATCAGCAATTTTTTTTTCAAAATTCAATTTTGACGGGTGATATACTGAACATGATTGAATCACAAAGATGTCAAAAACTCTTGGAAAAGACATGATTCTTGCTGTTTCCTCAGTTCAGCATTCTTCGGAATTTGTAATTACTTGACATTAAATGAGTAAAATCAAAATAGGCGAAAAGTAAGTTAAAGAGAAAATCTCTTCAGTATTCTAGCATTTAATATAAAATTCAACACAAATTTATTTGTTTGTACCTATAATAGAACTACAATTATATGTATAACTCTAATTATTTAGCATAGGGTCTTAAGATGGAAAATGACGTTAAACGGTAAAAACAAGAAAATGATTTTATTGCCAAATAAACTTTTTTGCTGATCATAACCACTAAATACACTAAGGTAACTGTAGGTAACTATAGTTACTAAGTTTAAAATATTATTTTGTCACAAATTTTTAATATATACATCACATAAAATCTTTTTGATGTTTTTACCAGTGGGTGCTTCTTTAAATAACTACTATGGGTTTTTATTCTTTATTATTTGACAATTTCGTCTTTTGGTGCCAAACCTGGCACAATTTAATGGAGTGGTTAGAGGGCACTGTAGGTTAAACGTGCAACATAATGGCTGCGAATTGCTGATGTAATGGTTGAAAATATGTTTTATAGTCTCCTAAACAAAAATAGGAATAATCACTGACTTGCATGTTCATGAAAGTAAATTTTAGGCACCTAACCACACCCAGATAATATCAATAGATTACCTATGTAGCATAAATTTTTTTAGGTTCTAGGAAAAAATTAACAACCAAAAAATAAAAATTAATCATTGACATATTTTGTAAAGAACTGATAATGGCATCTAGCAAGACAAATATAGTTTGAATAGACATTTTCATCACCTAATATATTTTAATAACTGTATATGAGTAAAGAGTATAAATCCAATTAATTTTTGACACCTAAATTTTCTAAAGTTACTCACATTTCTTGTGAATATTTTAATTTATTCACCATGATAGATAACCAAATGAAATCAAAAGCTTTATTAAGATTTTTAAGTGAAACAGCTTGCTTAAAATCTATGACTTTACAACAAAATTGCTTTGTTGCAAAACTTTAATTGTTGTGTCAGGTTACTTTTGCTTTTATTGTTGTTCCAGCGAAAAACTATTTTTGTTTAACTAGCCATTTAGCAAAACAGATGTTATGGTAGACTCTAACTGGAATATAAAACTATAACATATATTTTAAAAAAGAAAAATGCTTTTTTTAAATTACTTGTTTAG